>NC_141154.1:139595431-139722666 GCF_053477565.2 Lygodium microphyllum | reverse complement strand
TGTGGCCAATAGATAATGCCAAAATTTCTTCACAGCGAATACCATGGCTAATCCCTCCCTTTCTGTTGTCAAGTAGTTCATCTCCGTCTCAATAAGTTGTCTGCTAGCAAAGCTCACTGGATAATCTAAGTTGTGCTCACCAGGTTGGCACAACACTGCCCCCACGGCAAAATTAGAAGCATCGACGTGCACGTGGAAAGTGATGGTCTAATCTGGGGCTCATAGAATTGGTGTTGTTGTTAGAGCCTTTTTCAATTCTTCGTACGCTCGTTGGCATGCCTCAGTCCACTCGAAGACAATCAGTAGCTTGTACAATGGTCTGGCGATCAGCGCGTAGTTCAGTATAAACTGCTGATACTATCCTGTATGGCCTAAGAAGCATTGAACTCCCTTGTAATTAATTGGGGGTGGAAGGTCAACAATAACCCTGACCTTCAAGAAGTCAGTGGCAATGCCGTTCTTCGACACCACATGTCCTAAGATGCATCCGTGCTTTACTCAAAAGTAACACTTCAAGGAGTTCAAGGAGAGACGATATAAGCTACACCGTTCAACGACTGCGCGGAGTTTGTCTAAGTGTTCGATCCAGGTCGAATGGACACACAGGTCATCGACAAAGACCTCTAACTCCTTGCAAAGCATGTCCTTAAAGATAGTGCACATGAGACGTTGAAAAGTGGCAGGGGCATTGGTCAACCCGAAGGGCATGACTATGTACGCGAAGACGCCCCATTCAGTGGCAAAGGCGGTCTTGTGCCTATCTGCAAGATGCACTTGCACCTGGTTATACCTTGAGAAGCCATCCAGAAAATTGTAGGCTTCCTTGCCTGCCACCCTCTCAAGCATGTGCTTAGTGTACGGCAATGGATAGTTGTTTCTCTTCGTAGCAACGTTCACTTTCTTGTAATTGACACACACTCGGATTTTTCTGTTCTTCTTCATCATAATGACTATGGGTGATACCCAGTCTGTGTGCTCAATTTCGTAAATGAATCCGAGTCGTACCATTCTTTCCCGCGGGCAGAGTCGTACCACTCTCGATTTTTAGTGCGACTTTAGCTTTCGATCTCTTCTTTTTCCACCTGCGGCTTTTCTTCCCTATGGAGGTTGCGTCAAGATTGCTAGGTCTTAGCATAGAGATACCGGCCTGCTTTGTTTGGGCTCGGATCATGACCCGCAATGGAATAGGTGTGGCCTCCCCATCGAGGTTTTTGACACCAAACAGCCCCAATGGGACAGATGGCAAGTTGGCTGAGCTAGAGGATGACTTTTCCTTTGGGCAATCCATGAAAAGATGGGTGATTCCGCACTCTGCGCACCTTTGGTTAGCTTGTCTCTGTTTTGCTGCTCTCTTTCAGGGCAGTGTGATGAGACATGACCGGGGTGACCACAAGTCCAACAAGTGACTAGGTGGCTGCCCTCCTAGGCCTCTACCTCATCCTCGTCCTAATGCCATCATCGGCATGGGTCGATAATCCATGAGGACCGCGTTGCCCTCATCGTCATGTGAGACGTAAGGGTATATGTAGGTCTCTTCATCATTCGGCTCCTCCACATAGTGTACTGGAGCATCGCTCAGTGGGTGGGTCATGTAAGGACCAGGCGGTCTAGGAATGTCTGTAGGATTTATGTCCATTCTACGGATGGCTGGTTTCATATCGCTAGGCGCGGGAAGAGCCAATGGGGCTCCTCTTTCGAAAAATGACTATGGCCTATTCGCTAGGTAAGGCTGGCCGTAGGGTTGCGAGTATGGAAGTCTTCTTGGTAATCTACAATGCGCGACATCATGGCCGAACCTACCGCAGTTAGCACAAGGCCTTGACCTAGGGTCTTGACACTCGGCCGGCAAGTGGTTTCTGCCACAGTATATGCATTGGACGTGCGGGTGCGTTGGTCGTCTCAACATGTCTTGCAACTTGGCTAATTCCATCTTGACCTCAGCCAAGCCATGGTCTGTCTCAGTGGCCTTCCCCTTATCTTGGGATGACAGGATTGACCGCTCACTAGAGGCTGACGTTCTTTCTGAGCTTCGCGGGTTGGTCTCCTCTAGATTTGAGCTCCTGGAGCTCCGCTCTTTCAGCTGATCATTGACTCTGATGGCTTCCTCAAACACTCTAGCCACCGCATCCCACTGCAAGCTTGAATTGCCTGCCAAAGCCTTATACAACTCCTCGTCTCAAATTCTGCTGATGAATTCAGTGGAAACTGCTCTGTCAGTCGGTCACTCGCCTAGAGGGATTCTCTTAAAGAGACTCCTCACATGGGCCACGTAGTCGTGGATGTCCTCCTCTTTTTGCTTGATGTTCATCAAGCATACTAGCAGGTTGTCGAAGTATCCGGGCTCGGCAAATCTCTTGACGAAGAGATCCTTGAGGTCATTGAAGTTGGCTCTCTCTGCACCATCTAGGCTCGTATACCACGTCCTATCCTTGTCGCCTAGGCAAAGCCCGAATGCTTGCGAGCATTGAGTTTGGTCGTTGAGGCCATAGGCTTCGCAGACTTGCTCAAACTGCTCAACAAAGCTGTATGGGTCATCATGAGGTTGGTACTTATCGAGTTACTTGGCAACAATCAGTATTTTGGCCTGGGTTTTTGAGCCTTGGTTTGCCCCTAATCCTGCGAGCAGTGATGTCGCTAGTGCAATGGCACTCTGCTCTACTGCTGTATTATCGAGCAGCCGTTTCATGAGAAGCTCGCTCAACATCAAGTCTCCCTCTAGTGCTCTCTCATGGTCCGTTCGGTTTTGGCCAGCCAAGTTCAGCACTCGATGCACCTCATGCAGCTCCATGCTTTGCCTTTGGCTCCTAGCCTGTTGATCCCTATTGTACTCAGCTATTTCTTGCAATGCCTTGCGAGCTAGCCTTCTCTCCTCCTCTAGATCTGCAATGATTGCGTCTGCTGTCCTGCCACGGTGCTCGTACCGGGAGTGCGCGTCGTAACTGCTCACCAGTTGCTACTGCATAGCGTTTGGGAATAATTCAAATCGAGCTCCTCACTAGACCGATGGTCGGAGCTCTCTTTCGTCATGGTCGAGTTCTCGTGCTCCACTATGCTGTCGATTAGGTTGAATAGACTTGACAGATCCTCGTCGTTGGCACTCCTTGCTTGGTCCTATTCTGTGCTTTGATAGTTTTTGTCTATGTCTTGGTTCTCTCCTTCTGGTGGGTTCCTTGAGTGATTTTATCTGGGTGAGTTCCTTGACTTATTGAATACAGTCCTCAATTATTGTTCACTCAGGGTGTGTCTTTTCTCGTGCATTTGTGGTCAATCAAGCTTTCAACTTCCTCATGTGTACCTCAAGTGCGGAGTTCAATGTGAGTGCAGCAATAATCTCTATATGCTTACGCCTCTTGTCTCGTCTCAGGCCTGATAAGCTTCATCGCTCAAGTCCTGGCCATTCTAGTGGGTTCTAGGATTTGCGCTGCTTCTTACTATTCACTAGGGGGTCGATCACAGGTCCTCCGATTGGGTTTCCGTTCTCAACGCGTCAGGTCGCTGAGAAGTGCTCTAGCACTGTCTCCCTGTCCCTTAGTTGTGACTCCTACGTCAGGAACTGCCTACAAGGCATTTGCTATGTTGTCTTGGAGCGGTTTGCGCTTCCAGTCAGTCGTGGGGGTAAATCTTTGATGTTCTCTTTTTCTTTTCTGCCTAAGGATGTGTCCGATTCTGATAATCGGACATCCGATTTACCAGTGGTCTGATTCTAGGAATCGGACCAGGTGGGTCCGAGTTTGAGCCATCCGAGTCTTAGAATCGAATGGGGATTAAGTGTCCGATTTTTGAAAATCGGACAAGTGGTCCGATCGGACCAGGCGTGTGGTCCGATTGTGCTGACGTGTCCTAATTCATGAGTCTGATTTCCTCGATCGGACAATCGGGCTAAGTATCCAATCAGACAGGGTTGGTCTGAGTGTCCGAGTTCGAGTGGTCCGAGTCCCAAAATCGGACAGGTTGGTTCGATCGGACGATTGTCCGAATGTGCGATTCTCAAAATTAGATGTCCGATTCTGAGAATCGGACACTGAATCGAGTGTCCAATTCCGCCGATCCGAACGCACTTTTGAGCATAAATTCATCCAAAATCTTAAGATATCTATTATTATAGGCTACAAGATTCAACAGGAATGATGCTGGAGTGATGGGGAAGAGATCTATATACCTCGGGATTGTCGTTAGCAATGTCACTGCTTGCACTAATCGATCGAACGGGTCGCCCAAGCTCTCTCTCTCTCTCTCTCAGCTGGTTGCAAATGAGGATTCCCTTGCCCTTCAAGAACTTATAACCCTACTGGACATTACGCGGATGTTACTGATCACTCTCCTTGCGATTCCTACACATTCAAATGAGCATTTCCTCCATTTTCCACCTGTTTTCCCCGATTTTCTCCCTGTTTTACATCAGCAAACCCTATGCCTCTCGGGTGCAATTTCCTATTGTTAACCTACTCTAAATGCAACAAAAATCAAAAGCAAAACACTAAACTAATTTCTCCATATTTTTCAATCATCAAACAATCAAAATATCCCAAAATACTTACCTGTTTTGAAGATCAAAAACACCCAAACTTCCTACCTATCTCAAGCTCCGTTTCGGGGATGACTACCCTACTTCGATGCTCGATATGAGGCGCGCAAGTGCTCGAGCTTGAATCCGTTGGTCCTGGCAACGGAACCAAAATGTGGGAGCTTTCGCTCAACCACCAAGACCCACGGACTACTTATTGTTTCAAGCGTTCCAAGCGAGCTCTAATGGCTATCTCTCACCTAGCCGATGCGCCGTCGATCCTACGAGTGTAGTGAGCTTACCTTGATCCTTGATCGAAAACCCTCCTCTCTCTTGCACTCCGGTAGCTCCACGATTCTTGATGCTAGCTCAAGCATCCTCAAGCCTCCTCCATGTCCAAGCTCCATCCTCCATAGCCGCACGCGTAAGAGAAGAGAAGAGAAGAGAAGAAGAGAAGAGGAGATGGTGAAGAGCTTCACC
Organism: Lygodium microphyllum; assembly: GCF_053477565.2. Classification (NCBI taxonomy): domain Eukaryota; kingdom Viridiplantae; phylum Streptophyta; class Polypodiopsida; order Schizaeales; family Lygodiaceae; genus Lygodium; species Lygodium microphyllum. Next base: position 139,717,682 of record NC_141154.1, on the reverse strand, counting down.
CTCTTGATCCCTCACTCCCACACCCACTCACTCCCTCACATTCCCTCTCTCAAGAGCACACACAAGCAAGAAGGAGAGAAGAAGAGAGGAAGAAGAAGACTCTTTTTTCCACACACCAAAAGAATGAGCTTTTCATTCACTTTTCAACTTTATATACAAAGCCCTAAATCCTTTTTGGGCGGCCGGCCATAGCCTAGGCCCTTTTTTCCATTTCCCACCATTCTAATTTATCCTATTCTCAACTAATGCGTACACTTTGCACAGGAGTGAGCCTGGCGCTCTTTTACAAGGATTCGGGGGCGCTTCCATATTTAATGGTGCGTCTTTTACTCTTTTGTTGCCTCGAGGTGACACTGAGACTTTCTGAGGGTCGTGCCTGAACATTTAAATTTTTCAAGGTCTGGTTACCGGTCAAGGCGCCTTTTTCTGCTTTTATCCTGCACCTTTTTTGCTATTTCCTTTTTTTTGTTTTCCACTCCTCTATGCTATGGAAAACACGGTAACACTTCCATTGTCCCCACTACCGTTCCCTATTGTTTCTCGCCCACCCTCTCCCTCCTCCGTGGATCCACCACCCTCTCCCGAATCTGGGTTACGATCACCTTGGTCACCTTCATCAGGATTCTTTTCTTCCTTGTCACCGTCTCCTTTTGTTTCAGCATCCTCCTCTTGCTCCTCACTCTTTGTGTCTTCACTGCCGTCTTCATCTTTAGATATATCCATCTTTGACTCCTGCTCTGCTTTTCTCTGAGAGCCTTGGCTCTGTGCAGTCCCCCTCCTGGGTGGTACCTCCTTGACATCTTCATCGGACAAGGGTGAACCTTGCTCCTTTGATATCTCTTGGGAGGCAGCAATGAGGGTGCGTATCATGCTTGCCCTATATCTCTCAACATATGCACTGTCATACTCCTCCTCAGTTTTCTGCACAATAGACAGCACGATAATTTTTTCTATGCGCCTTGACATGATAATGAGTGTTCGACGATCTTGATTGACAATATGTGCTTTAAAGCGCACTAAATAAATGCAAGGATGAACGGGAAGTTCATTACCTTGTTTATTAGAGGTGTATCTATGAAGAGCGACTGCAACAGGTATTCAGTGTGGATCATCACTCTCCACCCACACGAATAGCTGTCCTTCTGTGGAGAGACTTTTACCTCTTTGATATCTGCCCGGTGAAGTTCGGCACTGTCAAACATGCTCCCGAGGGCCATAAGTAGTCTTTTAATACATCTGGAAAACCGATTTTTGTACATTGTCAACATACTAAACGGGCTAAGAATTTAAAAAAGGGAGCGTTCATGACAGCAATCAAGTCACCAATAGACTGTATCCGTTATACTTACGTTTGAAACTCTGCGTGCGTTCTCGGAACAGAATTGAGCATCCATATGACTGGCTTGTCAAGCTCGATCAATGCCAGACTCCGATGACCACTGTTCTCATATGGCAGGATAAGGACTGTCACCTCTACAAGGTTACAAAATTGAAACCAGGTGTGATAAACAGAGAACGGTGTGTTTGATGTTCTCATAAGCTGCGATAGTTGTGGATTCCCGATAAATACTTCTTGGTGGCAATCACCCGGAAGTGTCTGTTGTATCAACCTGCGCAAGCAAGTACAAAGAGTACGTGAAAAGGAATGGAGTTAAGTGTTGGATCTGAAACTAAGTAAAAGATTGAGTCCCTTACATTAAGCAGGTATACAGAATGCTATCTAACACATGCACCTCCTTGTCCATAAGTATCTTAACATCCATGATGGCAAGACTCAGCTGTACTTGCCCTCTCTCAAAATCCACAAGTATGTACAGCCCTCCTTTGAGTCCAGCTAGATACTCCGAGTTTTCCTTGTCCATTCGGAGGGTCCTATCTTCCTGCTCTTTCTGGGAAGTTTCTCTTCTAGCTTCCAGCCCTTTTCTCTCTTCTTAAGCCCTCTGCCTTCTTGCCAAGGTCTCCGCTCTACTCTTGTGTTGACATCATGTGTAACATCAACTAGTCCCCGTTCCTTAGGCTGCCTCGCAGGAGGGATAAGCAATATGTCCCTCATTTTGACGTTCAGGAAGTTGCATGGGTGCAAGAGATGGTCGTATCTCCACCGCATCCTCTTCAACGTATCGAGGTCCTTCAGCATGATTGTCCACCTCCCATCATGTGCAGCGAGAAGAGCTAGGTCATTGAAAATCTCAATAATGAAGTCCTCTGTGGCTTCCTGGAGACAAAGCAAGGCAGCCCTCTTCCAACGAACCTGTGTTCCCCAGTTCTCACAAACCTCTCATACAACCCTTTGGAAAGGGAGCTTCAGTATGCACAACTCAGTAGATTTTTTGGGCCGCTCTACACTCCCTGAGGATGTTAGATTTTGGGCTGACCCTTTTGTACCTATTTTGTTTCAGTATATGCACGGGTTTTCCTTTCCTGTTGGATGCCTTCTCTGTTCCGGCTTTCGCTGCGATGCTTGGGCCAGATCTCTCTTTCCTTGCCGTTGACTTCGTTCTTGCCATTTAGACCTGCACAATGGCGTGGATGTATACGTCAAAAAACAGAGCTTATTTACTGATAACAAATTAAAGTGCGCTTTGACGCGCATAACATCATCCAAGAGCCCAATAAGACCGTCTGCGCGTCAAAGGGCGAAACATTTTTTATGCTAAGTAACTGGGTGCTTTTGCACCCGCCTAATGCCTTATGAGCCTCTACTTGTGAAAGGGCAATCCTTACTCTAACCTAACCAAATGAGGGTCCTTTGATATGCATAGCACCTTATGAAGGCCTTTTACAAGCACCTATGTGTCAAAGGGCTATACGTATTCTTAGCTCAATAAAACGAGTGCCCTTTGACGTGCATAGTGCCTTATGCAGGCCGTGGAGATGCGATTGCGCGTCAAAGGGCAAAACTTTTTAAATGCTTGGAAAATGATTGTTTTTAGCGCGCATAGTGACTTCTGAAGGTCCATGACATGCTGCTACGCGTCAAAGCAAATTGAAACAGAAGAAAATGGTTTGTTTCAAGAATATCTACCTAGTTGCGTACGTGTCCAAGCTAAGGTCATCTCTATCACTCCTTCTCGTTCCCTTGTAGTGAGTTTATCTGATGGGCTCTCTCTTTCTCTTTGTCTCTGTGTGTTTGTGTGTGTCTCTCTCTCTCTCTCTCTCTCTCTCTCTCTCTCTCTCTCTCTCTCTCTCTCTCTCTCTCTCTCTCTCTCTCTCTCGCTCTGTATTTGTATTTTTGTCGCACACTCTCTCTCTTACCCTAGGCACTGTCGATTTCGAAGTGATTCTTGGCGACATGGAAGCATTGGAACGCAAACGGCGTGCTATATCTCTCTGTGTGTCGCGCTATCAGACTATCTCTCTGTGTCTATTCCACAACATTGTCAAAACTTAGAAACAGTTCTTTAATGCATGTATGCAGGCTCTTTAACCCACGTGGGAGAATGGTACAGATCCATTAGAAGATGATTTCTTGCATTTATTGCGGGAAAGTGGGTGCATGGCCCGAGGGAATCAGAGGAATCCGTAGTAAGGTATAGTAAAGGTAGTGAGAGAATGCGCTGCTTTGCATGAGAGAGAGAGAGAGAGAGAGCAGTGTGCGTTGAGGCGTGTTTGTGCCCATTCAAGACACACACAGAGACTGCGTTGGAGAGAGAGAGAGAGAGAGCTCATGTGTATTGCTTTGTGTGTGTGTGCGTGTGTGAGTATGTGTGTGTATGCATGCGAGAGAGAGAGAGAGAGAGAGAGAGAGAGAGAGAGAGAGAGAGAGAGAGAAAGCAAGCATTTGAGAGAGACAGAGAGAGAGAAAGAGAGCACGTGCCTTTGACAGAGAGATAGAGAGAGAAAGGGAGAGAGGGAGACCTCATGAAAGGTGAGAAGGATCGAAGCTTGCACGCGAGCTATGGCGGGAGAGCAAGAGCAAGAAAAGAGAGAGACAAGAAATGGGAACTCCAACAGTCACAATGTGTGACCGGGCCTTCCTTTATTCAAACTGTCACTAAAAGAATAAAGAATAAAGTGACGTGACGGGCGCCCGCCACCTGCAGTGTGCAGTGGCGGGTACTGTCAGTGTAGTAATACACAGGGCGGCACGGCGGAGGCGCCTTTACCCCCAACAACCTCCCACTTAAAGGCAAATCTGCCCTAGTGAGAGAGAAAAGAAAAAGAAAAGACAGTACAAATGTACATAGGTACAAGGGATGAGGAAAGGCGACATCTCATCCAATGCCCATCAACCTCCTGAGGAAGGCAAAGCGCTCAGTAGTGAGGCTCTTCGTGAGTAGATCTGCAGGATTCTCGTCAGTGGAGATCTTGACAAGGTCAACAGACTTGTCCTCCACGACACCACGTATGAAGTGATACCTTACCTCAATGTGTTTCATCTTCGCATGGAAGACCGGATTCTTAGCCAACTGAATGCCACTCATAGAATCCGAATGCAGTGTAGGTGTAGCATCAATCCCAAGGTCAGCAACTAGACGGCCTAACCATATGGCCTCCTTGCAAGCCTCAGTGGCTGCAACATACTCGGCCTCAGTGGTAGACAAAGCCGTGCACTTCTGAACCCTGGACATCCAAGAGACAGCCCCTCCAGCATAGGTGAATACATAGCCAGAAGTGGACTTCCTACTATCTGCATGTCCTGCATAATCGAAGTCAGTGTACCCCACGACCCCTGTATCCTGGCTACCATAGCAAATACACATATCTGTTGTGCCCTTCAGGTACCTCATGATACCCTTCACGGCATCCCAATGTCTGTTGCCAGGTGTAGCCATATAGCGTGCCACAACACCAACTGCATGCGCAATATCTGGACGAGTGGCTATCATGGCATACATCAAACTGCCCACGGCTGAAGCATAAGGGATCTTGGCCATCTCGACCCTCTGCTCATCTGTCTGCGGACAATCGGCCTATGATACCTTCACATAAGAAGGTAATGGACAGCCAATAGGCTTTACGTCCTGCATGCGGAAGCGTTCAAGGACTTTATGAATGTACTCCCGCTGTGAGAGATACAAAAGCCCCTGATGCCTATCGCGCTTAATGCGCATCCCAAGTATATGTGAGGCCTGTCCCAAATCCTTCATCTCAAAGCTTTTCTTCAGCTGAGATTTAAGAGCATCTAGCTCATCATGAGCTTTCCCTACTATCAGCATATCATCAACATAGAGTACCAAGATAAGCAAACTGTCATCACGGGCTTTCTTCGTGTAAAGACACAGATCCATAGCACTCCTGCTGTAGCCCTGTGACTGTATAAAGGCATCAAACTTATGATACCATTCCCTAGGTGCCTGCTTCAAGCCATACAAGCTCTTCTTCAACTTGCACACTAGGTGCTCCGTGCCAGGTTCTGCAAAGCCCTTAGGCTGATCCATATAGATCTCATCATGCAAGTCCCCATGTAGAAAAGCCGTCTTGACATCCATCTGATATAGATCTAAGTCAAGCTGTGCAACCAAAGCCAAGACTAAGCGCAGGGTGGTCATCTTAACCACAGGAGAGAAGACCTCATCAAAGTCCACACCATGTTCCTGCTTAAAACCCTTTGCTACCAATCTAGCCTTGTATGCCGGCTTGGGGTGTCCAGGGGTACTTTTCAGCTTGTACACCCACTTGCATGGCAAAGCCTTCTTGCCCTTAGGCAAGGCAACCAAATCCCAAGTCTCATTCTTATGCAGGGAGTCTATCTCAGACTGCATAGCCCTCTCCCAGGAGTGACTGTCACCCCTGCGCATAGCCTCATCATAAGTGAAAGGCTCTCCTGCATCTGTAACCAAAACATAATGCATAGAGGGCTGAAATCTGTCAGGTGGACGTCTGTCTCTAGCAGACCGTCTCACCGCAGGCTCTGCTGCCTGTCTAACTGCCTGTCCAACACCCTGGCCCTATGGAGGAACTACTGCAGGCTGTACTACTGGCTGTGCTGGAGCTCTAGGCTCCTCCTGAAAGATCACTCTGTGGATCTCAACCACCTTCTCAGGCTGCCTGTGCATCTTGTCTTCATGGAAGACGACATCATGGCTGCGTACTATTTTCCGCGCCTGCGGATCCCATAGGCGATAGCCCATCTCTCCTGACTCACCATAGCCAAGGAATATGCATTTAATGCTCTTTGGATCCAATTTACTCCTCTTGTCCTTGGGCACATGGCAAAATGCCTCACATCCAAAGACACGAAGATGCGCATAAGAGGGTGGCTTACCAGCCCAAACTTCCTCTGCAACCTGGAAATCCAATCCACTAGAAGGCGATCGGTTTATGACATGCACTGCCGTACTAACTGCCTCAGCCCACAAAATCTGGGGTAGGCCTGCATGGCTAAGCATAGAGCGCACACGCTCCTGAATAGTCTTGTTCATGCGCTCAGCCAAACCATTCTGGGGTGGGGTGTAAGGGGCGGTCAACTGACGCTTAATACCCCTGTCATCACAAAACTGCTCAAAAGCACGTGAGACATATTCTCCCCCATTGTCAGTCCTAAGGCATTTCAGCCTATACCCAGTCTGGTTCTCAACAAGAGCAAGCCATATCTGAAAAACTGCCAAGACATCGGACTTCTGCTTTATGGGATAAGCCCACACTTTCCTAGAAAAATCATCAATGAAGGTAACAAAGTACTTCGCGCCACCCATAGACATGCAAGGCATAGGCCCACAAACATCGGAATGCACCAATGCCAAGGGCTCACTCATGCATGGCCTACCCGATTTCTTATGCGTAGACCTATTCTGCTTACCATAAAGACAATGATCACACAAGTCAAAACATGCATAATCCAAAGGCGGAAGATACTGCAAACCAGATAACATTTTCATTCCCTTCAAAGACATATGCCCCAAATGGGCATGCCAAAGTGATACATGTGGGATAGAGCCCATTGCCAAAAAACATGGTCTACAGAAGACCCAGATACAACAAGAGGATAGGGCTGCCAGCCTTGGCGCCTCTAGCAAGCACAAGTCTGCCTTTGGTAATTTTCCAGGCAAAATCCCCAAAACATACATGAAATCCTGCATCATCCAGTTGTCCTGCAGACATAAGACTGCGCGTAAGCGCAGGTACATGACGTACATCCCTAAGCAAAGATGAACTGCCAGTGGAAAACTGCAACTGAATATCACCCATGCCCACAATGTCAAGAGACCTGTCATCTCCAAGTCGGACTGAACCAGATATAGTGCGGTAAGAGTGGAACCACTCACGGTAAGGCGTCACATGGAAGGACGCACCTGAATCCAATAACCAGCACTGTGCATACATACTAGGTGTCTCAGTCAAGTGTGAAGCATCAGAAGAACTAGCTGCAAGTATAAATTCATCACCACCATCGGACTCCTCAGTCTGCGTGACATTAATTTCCTCAATCTTGACGCTGGACTTCGTAGGTACTATGCTGCAATCAGAGGACTTCTCCTGCACTTTATCTTTCCCCTTATCCTTGCGCTTCTCATTGCGCAACTCATGACACTGTGGTCTAATATGGCCCTTTTTCCCACAATGATGACAAGTGACATTTGCATTGCGCCCACGCGACTTACTACGCGACTTGCCACCACGAGATTTAGACCGACCCTTCTGCGAGTCACGGCCTCGGCCATTACCACGGTCATACCTGTCATTCCTACCTCTAACTGTCAAAGCATGACTACCACGAGAGGCATCCAAGTTTTTGCGATTCACCTCTTCCTGAAGAAGAGCACTCTCAACATCTGCCAATTTTAGAGTAGCACTAGAGGCACATAGGGCAGTGCGGAATACATCCCATGACTCATTCAGAGTCCCAAGCAAGAAAAGAGGAGTTACTTCCTCTCCAAAGGTGATATCCTGCGAAGTCAGGTTCTTCAGTATAGCATGGAACTGGCTCAAGTGAGCAGACATAGTCGCATTATCCTTCATGCGCAGATCCATAAGCTGCTTCAACCAGTACATCTGACTCGCCGGACTTTTCTTATCATAAAGATTCTTGATCTTATTCCATAGATCCCATGCACTCTGTGCTTCCTCAAATACATTATTATGTACCTGTTCAGTGAGAGACAATACAATCGTGGACTTGCATAGCTCATCAAGTTCAAGCCAGTCGTCATTGTCCATAGTTTCAGGCTGCTCCCCACTCAACCGAAGTGGCTTAATCTGAGATTTCTGCACCAAGACCTGCCAAATTTGACTCTTCCAATAAGAGTAGTTGGTACCATCCAACTTTGTAATGTTAAATATGGCACTATAATGCGAAGATGACGCCATTATGCAGGCTGGAAATGCCCAAACAGTCCAAAAACTGCTTGCTGTTTTACTGCAGAAACTGCCGGAAAATGACCAAAACGGGGTCCAAAAGGGCGAGCAAAGTGTGCCAAAAGTTGCTGCCCACTTAGTACTAGGTGCGGTATACCAAATCAGGATATTTCAGCATGAAAAGTACACCTCAGTCCACCAATAACTGCTTGCTGTAATAAATTGCAGGTATGCAATCTAGAGAGCAAACTGTCCCAAAATAGGATCCAATGTCAAGCAAAGAATGCTAGGTCCAAAGCCAGCATGAAACAGACATAAGCAAGGTCAATGACAGTGAAAAGAACATGAGCTCAACACCAAAGCATGTCAAAATAACATCTGCCAGTGAAAGGCACACCCCCAGACACTCTAGGCAAAGTGTTCCTGTAACTGCCAAAACCTGACACAAATAGGTGTCTGCTCAAAGAGAAAGATCCAAATATGAGACTCGGCTCATAAGCATCCTGTGAACCAAGAGTACATCAATGCATATCCATAAAGATCGGAGTATGATCCCAAAGTCTCAATGCGTATGTAGTTGCTCAAGACATAAACTGCTCCAAATACATGTAAGTGCTCCAATAGCATGCAACTGTCAAAGGTCAAGCAAGCATGTAAAATGCTCCCACTTGCACAAAAGGCGTACAAAGCGAGCTTAGAAGCTCAGACAACCCAAGAGAAAGCACCAGTGATAAGTGACCCTGTCAATGCATCAAGCGCATCCAAGAGAGCATGACATACATGAAGCACCGGTCGTATTAACCATGAAGCAATACATAAGCCCAAATAAGCTCTCGGTCAACTCAATGACATCCAAATAGCAACCAAGATCAGTGATCAAGTAAGCCAGGAATGCTCAAATACATCCAAATCCAAGCTCCAAATGTCGGCATGGCATACACGAACCAAATAGCATATGTCACGAACCAAAGCATGTAATGCAAAAGCCTAACTGTCAAGCAGAGACATGAGGCATAGGCGGTCCATGAGCATGCCAAGTTGGTCCAAATGCCAGTGAAGATGGAGCTAATGCGAAGCTCAAAAGCATCCCATAATCTCATACATATGCTCCAAGTCGTCCCCAAATGTCAGAGACATCATGCCAAAGCTCAAAGCATACATCCGGTATCGGTAGGTAAGTGCCAAAGCATGTAAAGTACCTTCAGCCCACTGTTATTCCAGCATGTATTTACTGTTCTAAATAGTAGATTTCAGCCCCGAATTCAAGCCAAAATCATGGTCAAACCAAATGCATACATCCCCAATATATCCGGGTAGGAAATAGACCGCATATGGGCATCAAACAAGGTAACCGGAGTAGGGTATAAGCATCAAATGCCAATGCCAAGTGTGGCTGCCCTGTTTCCAGCACTGTATAACAGTAAATAACAATCCCAAATCAGCCAATATTTCAAGCCAAAATCATGGCATAATCATGTGCATACATTCCCAAGGCACTAGGCATCATGTAGACCGCATACAGGCATCAAATAGCACAACCGGAACTCCAGTATAAGCAACAAATGCTAATGCCAATGGTGCTGCCCTGTTTTCAGGCTGTTATGACAGTTTATGACAGTCCCAAATCTGAAGAAATCAGCCCCGAATGATCAAGACCAATGCCCAAATCTTGAATGACATCAAACATGAAGTCTATAGCCCTCTTGATCAAGGTAGAGAGCAAGAAGCAATGGCCAAGTGTGGAGCTGAAGTAGATGAGTGCTCACAGCCTGGAAAAAAATGATGCAATCTGCCCTGTTGGTGCTGAACTTGCTGCTGCTCCACATGGGCTAAAAAGGGGGTAATGGGGGGCTCAAGAAGGGCCTATCAAAGGCCTATGACAAGCCTCTTTGAGCCTTGATAGGTGTAAGGCACAATATGAGGAGAATAAGCTTCAAGAGTTTGAAGCCATGGCTGCCCTTGCTGTTTGCAACCTGTAGACTGAAATAAAACCGTGAAAGAATGATCAAATACCTCAGTATCAATGCCTTGAAGGTGCCTCAATAGGCTGGGAAGGTGCTCAGGAAGCCGGGGAGTGACGGGAGCTCGGGGAGATCGGATATGGCTGCCGGGATGGAGACCCAATGCATGAAGCGAGTCGATGCGAAGGTCGGGAAGCACCGAGTCGAGCTCGAGCAAGAGAATGCCAAGCTCTAATACCAGTTGAAAGGTGAGAAGGATCGAAGCTTGCACGCGAGCTATGGCGGGAGAGCAAGAGCAAGAAAAGAGAGAGACAAGAAATGGGAACTCCAACAGTCACAATGTGTGACCGGGCCTTCCTTTATTCAAACTGTCACTAAAAGAATAAAGAATAAAGTGACGTGACGGGCGCCCGCCACCTGTAGTGTGCAGTGGCGGGTACTGTCAGTGTAGTAAAACACGGGGCGGCACGGCAGAGGCGCCTTTACCCCCAACACCTCATGTGTGTGTCTTTGTGTGTGTGTGCACGCAAGTGTTTGTGTGTGTGTGTGTGCAAACGTTTGTGTGCGACACAGAGAGAGAGAGAGAGAGAGAGAGAGAGACAAAGAAAGAGAGAGAGGGTATGCGTTTCACAGAGAGAGAGAGAGAGAGAGAGAGAGAGACAAAGAAAGAGAGAGTCTCCATCAGAGCTACATTGGAGGGAGTTTGCTGCGATCATCAGCTTGGTGGACCGGATCATCAGCGAGAAAGATGTCTCAAGAAGGTAGGTGGTCGTTCTCTGGTTCTGATACCAATTTATCTGTTTAATAGTATTTGTGCGCTTTAACACATAACAGCTGTTGTGACAATGTCAAACAAATGTATATGTGTCAAAGTGCACAAGTTTTTGACCCCTTTTTCAAACCTGGCGTCCCGTGCACAGATCAACAGGAGTCATAATCTCTTGCTCGTTTGACGCGCATATGCTCGTATCAAGACTACAAATGTGCTTATGCGCGTCAAGGGGCTGAGAATTTTGACAGTAGTTTATGTCTGGTTAAACGAGCTGTGCAATTTCGAGTCCATAAGGGTCTTGGAATCTTTTTTGTTTCTATATACGCTTCAAACAGGAAATTCCGTTCTCGCAGGTTTAGGAGGACATGGAAAGAGGCCATATTTTCTTGACCCTGAGCTTAGCCAAGAGGGGAGGGTTCAAGTGTCTGCAAAGGGAAGCCAAGCGGTCGCTGCACGTTCATCAAAAAAGCCTGTAGTGGATTTCTCAGCACTATCACCAGCAGGTTCGTTTGAGGAGGGAGACTCTGCCTATGTCATAGAGTGCGCTCAACCTTTACAAGCATTGATGCCTGCTATGGAGGTATCACCTCACTAGAAGCTCACACTACTGGCAAAATCAGGTTGTGACAGGTTTTCATGAATATTCGACATCCACTCTATGTGAAGCTAGTGCTACTTCAAGTCTTGTCTGCCTTTCAGAACAGAAGACCAAGGGACCGTCCCTCAAATGAAAGGGGAACTTCTCAATGTCCCAACTAGAGCAAGAGCCCGCTCCTCAAAAAATAGCAAGTAAGAAAAAGTCTGTAGAAAAGCAGATTGTGAAGCGGCTTTAATAGACTTCGTCAATGAAGCGGCAGCATGGAATATATATTCAACACAATCGTGCCATATCAGGAAATCATCAAAGAGAACATGGAATATTACACTACTAAATTCAATGATTTTGAAGCCCAGGTAGAGAAAGGACGGGTGACATCAGATCAAAGGGACTCTGTTCATCTCTTAATTACACAAAGGACAAAAAGCAGAACAACATCCTATATAAACGTTATCTCCTTCTGACAGGCCCTTATAGGCTGTTTTGGTGTCGAATGCACAAGAAGGATTGCAAGCTTGTGTCAGTGGAGATGGGGTTTATCCTATATCTGCATTGTCTATACAAGAATCTGCCCAATACAAATGTTGAGTTATTGTATGAGCCAGAAGAGGAGACAAAGGATGAGGGCCCGGATGTGGAAGGAGACATTGAAGGAGTCGGGGTGGAGGAAGAGTTCTCGCCTATTGAGGAAGAGAATGAGACCAAGGCAATAAGTCTCCACGATATCAAGAATAAAGTTTCAAAGGTTCCACAGTACACAAGGGAAGTTGGTGTTGTTGACACTTCGCTCCAGCTGCCTGCTCTTCCTGAGTTTCAAATTGAGGGAAAGCAGTATCTGTTGCTCAGCGACATCTAGAAGGTGTTCTCTATCAGAGAAGACTTCACGCTTGTAGCAATTGCAAGGAGAGTAGCGAAGGAGGACAAGTTCATTTTTGACGATGATATGGAAGACCTATCATTAGAGGAGAATTTTGATGTAGGTCAGTGCCTCCTTTTGTGGTTCAACAGGGCAAAAGAAGACAGGGAAAGAGGCAGAGTGCCGAGTGGGAGTTCAGGAAATTTCAGGAAGTTATGGGCTATGACAAGTTGCAGGAAAGCACTGCTCATTTCCTGGAGGAATGTCAAGGGGAGAGCGTGGGTAGTGTGAACCTTCAGAACGAGAAAACCTTCCTCTATGACGAGAAACTAGAGGTGACCCTTACTTTGCTGTCATCGTTTGCTTTGATTAGATTATGGTGGAGGTTCTTATTCTTCTCACTGTAATTCGGATTTGGTCTATTTGGTTTATTGCAGAGGTTGTTCGAAGAAGTAGATGAGTTTCTAATCAGGCACAGAAGAGAGTTCCATGGACGCGATGCAGCTCTAAGGCACTACCTAAAGGGGCTTGCAAAATCGAAGGTTTTAGTGCACCACAACAACCTCAGTGATGAAGGTGTTGTGGCCACATTTTTCTTCAAAACACTCTCCCGATTTCTCGGTGGATAGCCTATCCCTAGCACCTACGAGAAGGTAATTTTGGTAGAGAAGTTCACAGCCCTGGATGTCTTTGGCTACAACCTGCGTCCCGATGCTCAAGAAGGGGCTATTTTAGTGCCTATGTAGGGCTTGCATTAGCATTAGGAATAGAAGACAGTGAGCAGTTGGACCCTATGGAAAGAACCAGTTAATATGACTCAAGAGAAAACAAGACCAACTTTTACTAGAATATAAACCAACTGAGGGGCAAAAAGATGTATGATGTATTAACAACTCCAACTCCATGAAGATGTTGTTGTGTTTATCATATTTGACAGTGCCTCATTTCCCTTTGTATTCATTTGTAATGTGGTACGGGGATCCAACATAGTCGTTTTGCTTCTCGTTAAGTCTCTTCCGAAGCTTCCAAACATCTATAGTGGTTGGTAGAAGTTTTGGAGTGATTCCTTTAGCTTTGAATGCAAACTTGGCAGTCTTATGTAAGAAGGCATATCCTTTCCGACTAATACCACTCTCATCCATAGCGCTCTGTACATTCTCAGTGGATATGGTATTGTTGGTAATAAACTGATCCACCACCTCCCTCTGCACAACCTTAAATTTCTTCTCTTGCAGTAGTTCCTTTGCAACCTTCGAGCTAATCAGAGGTTTCATCTGCATTGCTAGGTTGCTATTTGGGTTGATATTCTCCTTGTCAGGCTGCAATACAACCCTGCATGCAAAACCCCAGTGTTAATGTAAGGAGGAACCAGAGGGAATAAGGCACATAGAAATCAAAGGGCACATAGGAGCAAGAGAGTACATAGAATCAGAATGCTTACCTGATTGCTTTGATCCTTTTCTTGAGTCCTCCTGAACCAACCTTAAGACCCTCTACGTTTCGCAACTTTCTTTTCCTTTGCCGAGGTCCAAATAGATGTTTTCTTCATTCTGTATTGTTCAACTTGCTTTTGTAGCTTGTTGATCTCCTGTTCCTGGTGCTTAAGCTTTCTTCTTGCAACTTGCAAAGGTCTCTAAGGTGACAAAGATGGGTATTTTGAACCTAGAACATCTCTTTCTCAACTATAGGGGTTACTGAAATTGATTTGTAGTAGCCCAACAAACCTTTCTGTCCATCTCCAACAAACCTGAGAAGTGAGGTTGGGCTTGAGAAAGGTGGTTGACTGCAGGTTTGAGGATCATGTGGGTAAATAGATCCATCACACCATATATCCACATTCTTGGCTCCATAACATCTTAGAGCATTCCTTTCATCATTTGCTAATACAAAGCTGCCACCATGATGTTTTTGCACTGGAGCGTAACTAGGTTCAAGGTCAATATGAAGATGGTACTTGGCATTGTCAACATGAACATGGGAGTCAGCCATTGCTAATAGAGGTAACAACAGCCCAATAGACTATTATTACCAACGGAGGGAAAAGCTCAGTAGACCACCATTGCCAGGAGGGCAGGAGGGATTAGAGGGGTTTAGTGGAGGGCAGGGTGAAGAGGTCAAGTGGGACTTTCCCAACTACAGATGGCATTGAATGTAGAGGGGTGGCATAGTATATGGCATTGAAGGTTTACAGTGCTCTTACTCCCTAAAGATTCCTGACTTTAAATTTTCCAATCATCAGTGTGGGCCGTCGTTATCCACAAAAGGTGTTACTAACTTTCTCACGTGGCTAGTTAAACACACCTATTTTATTCTAGAAAATGAATATTTCGGTATTTTTCTAGAGAAATAATGATGCAAATACCCATTTTCTTACAAGGCCCTCCTTTTGACCTCCAAATAGCTCTAATGCTCTGTTCTCTTATATTCAAAGCAGGCTAGTTGTGCTCCATATGATATATGAATAGTCTATTGGAGAATCATGTAATGTAAGCATTTCCACAATAGATGACAACACAAAAATCTTGAGGAAAATTAACTAGGAATAATACTTGGTTAAGAAAAGATTCATAGGATATTCTAGATGATTAGCCACTATGGGAAAAGACTCATAGGATATGCTAGATGATTAGCAACTATGGGATAGTATGATGGATAGGTATTGGACATTTAGATACTAGGAATATGCAATGTAGGTTGTACTTTGTACTATGCTAGAAAATAAGTTAATCATAGGGGGCTTCATATTGTACATATATCCACTGAGCACTATCGAGATAGGTGGAAATGTAGGTGCATATCAAGTGCAAAATGGTGATTCCGTACAAGCAATACACTAATACTAATGCTAACATCATATGAAAACATTTCATAGGATAAATTTATGGCATTTAGGATACTAAGGATAACATGGATCAACATAAAGAGATTCTGAGATATAAGGCTCCAGTATTCAAGATTCTACATACGAACATCAATCTAGATGGCACATGAGGTTTTGGCTTTTAAGCATGTTTGTGCTTTGAATCTTGATGCACATGATTAGTATTTACTATATTGACATCACATTAGAACTTGGTTGCAGCAGCTCTTATAGTGTGAGCAAAACTCTAACAGCAAAACAAGGTGCTCCAATTCCCTACATTCATGCAGGGGGGAAGGCCAGCAACTTAACAGAAAATTCATCGCATTAAGGCCCAACAGAAGGTACACATTTCATTGTGAATGGCAGACAGTTGTTGGACGACTACGCGGAAAAGTGATGAATCGGTAGGGGTCGTCACATAGTGTTAAGAGTTGGGTCGCAACCCAACATCACTGGGGGAGGGGAATCCGACTCCACCCATTAACTGTAGGTCCCACCCATGCAAGTCTAGGGGGAGGGGGTTAACTAAACCTTGCCTATCCCTATTAGCACACGGAAAAATGCTAGTGCTACTGCAATGCTAGTGGGGTTTGAGAGCAAAGCAGATCGTTGATTGGCTAGAAGGAAAGAGCCTACTGTGATTCTCACTGCAGTCCCAATCTCCAGCCAATTGATGATGTTTCTCTAACATAGCTTTCCAAAGGTAGACCATGGGCGCAACCACAACTTTAAGAGGGGGAAGCCACCCGGGTGTGACCCAGCCCTAACCCCCAATAGACCTGCGCTAAACCTACCCTTTTTTTTTAAATGTGTTGCCGAATGGCGATTTAGTTTAATGGGATTGCACCCAAATCTACCCCGAAGGGTGGCAGACAGCCCTCAAATTTGAAGGGCTACCCAACTTTTCATTTAGAAGGTCTTAGAGGACCTCTTCTTTTCTTTTTAAAGAGTTTGGAAGGGCATATAACTATTTTTCTAAAATTCTTACCTTTCTTTTAAAAGGTAATATATGTATCACCCTTTTCTAGAAGGGCAAAACCCCCTTTGAAGGGTGTTGCCACCTTCAAATTTTAGGCTTGGTGGCAGATACCTCCAAAGAGCATTGCGCAAGGGTTGAACTCATGCACCCTGGAATTCACCCTCACGCTCAGCCTAAGGTTCGGGAAATAATTTTTTAGGAAGAGGAAGTAAATCCTTTTCATTATCATGTGAGAAGGAAGTATCCCCCATTGAGAGGGTATCTTATACATATATTTAACAAATATAACTATATTTTGAGAAATTTAAAGAGGATTTATTTCCTTCTTTCAAAGAATTGAGAAGGATTTTTGTCGAGGTGAACAAGTTCTAAGTTAAAGCGAACCCGTCTTTTCCCTCAGCCACTACGCCACGCCCTCATTGGTAAACCTACCCTTTTTGCAAGGGTTTGTGGGGCGATACCGGTGCGATGTTGTATTCACGGGGGGCAGGGGGGCATCCTTATCAGTGCTAGTGCGATGTATTCATAGGGGGCAGGGGCCATAGGTCATCTTAGACGCTTAATGATTGTGCCTTTGGGGCCATAGGTCATCTTACATTTACAAGCGAGAAAAATTAGCGCAATTATTGCTCACGTCACCCCCCGAAAGTCGATCTGATAGACCCTCCATATAGCTGAAGAAGAGGAAGCCAGGTGGAGCTTGTGGCGGGCAGGTCCTGCATCCGTTCATCTTTTCGGCATTCGGACTCCGGAGAGAGGTCCTTCTCGAGCAATGAGCACTGATCGTCCTGCAGCCGTACTTGACTTTTCATTGGTAGGTTTTTCAACGTCTAGGGCAAAAAGCGCTGAAAATGTCCTGCATGCAAGCCGGACAAATACATTGCAGCAAAGCTTGTCACTGATCATGCGCAAATCGGACCGGACGCCGGGGGCCAGTCGTCGTGCAGATCAGCTGATGATCTGATCACAATTTAATTTTGTTGAGACAGAAAGCAAGAAGGGAAGGGACATCTCGTGGAGCGTGCCGGAGGGTTTGCGATCATTGCAGCCTGCAGGGTCCGCCGTCTGAGAACGTGCAGCGCGTGTGGGATTTCACACCACTACGAGTCACGACCGATTGTCAAAATACGTTGCGGTCCTGGCAACTTGTGGAAAGCTATCCCCCTTTTTTTTTTTGGAAACGATAAGTTGTATTCATAAAGGTCAAAAAGAGAAGTATTACAGAGTTTGGAGTCTTGGACTTGTGTAGGATTCCAGCCTTACACTTAGCAACCTAGTAGCTATTTACATAACCATTGACCATCAGCTATGAGAACTTTCACACAGTGCGTTTAAAAACGCACTATCGGAAACCCAACACCTTCACACGACATGGTAGGCATACTATACTAAAACTGACGGAGGCTCCGTGAGTTTCTGCTAGAGCAAAAGTTTGCAAATTGTTTGATCGTTTCACATAACTATGCCGATGGGAAGGAACACTCCGTCTGCAACCTGTTCCTTCCTCTGACACACTGTGTGTTTCAGTCCCAGTTGGGGAACGCACAGTGGGAAAGTCCCCTATTTACATAACCAATGACCATCAAACCTTGGCGCGGCTCTCCGTGACATTGAGTGGAGCCCATAGAGTCATAGCCTTTGGCTACGACCATGCCTATCAATTTATCTGAGCTACAAGTCTCTAGAGCTTCCGTATCACATGAGGATAAAAAATTTAGCACAAAGATCCTAATGAATCCAATGATTCATAAGGCATGTTCTTAAATCCAAAACCTCCCCCAAATCTAAAGCCTAAGTTGATCAAGCAATGACTTATAGAGATGGTACAATAAGATGATCAACTCACAAGAGAGTACCTTGCCAAAATCAATGATACACTAACCTCACTTGATTGTGCTTCTCCTCATGCCAACATTGGAGTTCCTACTGGGGAACATAAGAAGCTCTTGGAAAATCCATTCATGTGGAAAGAACAAGAACACATCTGCTTGCATTATTCAACAATAGTGGAAGAAGTCATGAAGCTTATGTCCAAAGCTAAAACTAAGGAGCTTCATATGATTTCCTCATTTTATATTGAGCACTGCAAGATAAGAAAAGAGAAAGTGGAAGTATTGGAATGGAAAGACAAGGACTGCAAGTTAGGAGCATTAATGGTGGCATGGACCAAGTTTGGAGGCTAGAAAGACCAAATTTAGCCGTTGATGGGTCATTTTTGGCAAATTTTGAATGTATTTTCCTAAAAACAATGGTAAATGGAGTAGAAGAGGGTATAGTCTTGGTTACTCTTCAGGAGGAGTCTTCTCTCTCTTCATTCTTGAGCTCCTGTCAAGCTTCCATGAAGGAAATCTAGTTCACATCTTTTCCCTCCCATCTCCATTGATCAAAAGGCTTCTACTAGAGCTTGCTAGGGACTTTAAGCTTCATTTCAAGCAACCATTTCATCATTTCCACTCTAGCCTAGCCTTCAGGAGGTAGCCTGAAAATCATGACGTACTTCACACTGCCTTACTTGATCAAAATCCTAGCACTCTTGAGCTCCATCTCCTCAGAAAGTGCCATTCCTACCTTCTCTAGCAAGTTGTGAACAGTTGGAAGCTTCGTTGCATCATTCTTTGACTCTCTTGACTCTCTAAAACCCTAATGCTAGAATAACCATGAAATTTCTCTCTAAGGTCTTTAAATCTTGAGGGCTTTTGCTTCTTTTGGTCCTAGGAGCTCGTGGCTACAGGTACATTTGAAGATTAGAGCATCAAGAAGCACGGATTGAAGGAGGAAGCATTGGGACAACCATATCCATAGTGCAAGAACCTCAAGATTCTTCAAGTTACCTTCAATTTTTGGTCGTGCGGCTTCAAGATTGGAGTCTACAAAACCATTGGAGCTTGTTTACAAGTTTGGAAGAGCCTTTGATGCTTGGAAGGCACTATGGGATACATTTATGGAAGATCTCCCTTCTATGCCCATCAATGCAGGCTATGAGCTATTGAGAGCTCAATCCTTCCATCCCAATTGGAGAAACTATTGAGGGTCAAGTTGCCAAGGGGAGTGAAGAAATTAGTACTCAAATATGCCCAGCTATACATGTTCAGCTTGCTGAAAATTGTGGGCAGAATGTAGACTTAATTGCACTTAGCATGGGGCCAATAGACATTGTGTTAGGTTGTGATTGGCTGAAGACTTTGGGTACCATTTCTATGGATTTCCGTTTGCTGTATATGCAATTTTTTAGTGCTGGATAGCTTGTTCACTTGCACAGAATCAAAAGCAAGATTGAATATCGACTCATTACAGCCAAACAACTTACAAAAGGGTTTAAGAAACGCTCTTAGATTTTTGTATTGTAGTTAAATTTTAAAGGCTCTTCTTGACAAGTACAATGATTTATTTCAACTACCTATAGCACTACCTCCCAAGAGAGTAGTTGACCACCCCATTAATTTGGAACCACACTCAAAGTCAATGAATAAGCCTCCTTACTACAGGTTTTCCAAATGTGAAAGAGAAGAAGTAGCCAAGCATGTCAAGGATTTATTGGATATGGGTTTCATATAGGCCATCTCATGTCCCTATGCATCACATGTCTTGCTGGTAAAAAAGATAGATGGCTCATTGAGAATGTGCATAGACTATAGAGATTTGAATAAAATCACCGTAAAGAACAAATACCCTATCCCCAAGGTGGATGACTTATTGGATGAGTCGAAAGGGGCTAAAAATGTCACAAAGATTGATTTGAGATCCAGCTACCATAAGATATGCATGCGTGAAAGGGATGAGATTCAGACAGCATTCAACATTGATCGTGGGGGCTTTATCACTTCTTAGTTATGCCCTTTGGTTCAACAAATGCACCCGCTACTTTTCAGAGCCTGATGAGTAAAACACTTTAGCTATTTTTATTCAGATTTGTGTTGGTATTTTTTTATGGCATTCTCATCTATACCCGTTCATTGGAAGCTCATCTATTGCACATGAAGCAAGTATTGGATGTACTTAAACAGCATAGACTCTTTGCTAAGGAGTCAAAATGTTCATTCATGTAGACTGAGGTAGAGTATTTGGGCCACATTGTTAGTGAGGCAGGCATTAGAGCTTATCCCAACAAAGTGCAATGTGTCAGAGATTGGCCTACACATGCAAATACCACCTCTTTGAGAGAATTATTCGGTCTTTCTTCATTCTAACGCAAATTTATTTAACATTACGCCACTATTGCAGTTCCTCTCATTTGATAGGCTAAAGAAAGAAGTATTTCTCTGGGATGCCATTGCAGATAGAAGCTTTAATCAGCTAAAAGATTTGCTTACTTTAGCCTCGATCTTGCTTTGCCCTGATTTCTCCAAGGAATTTACCATTTAGTGTGATGCTAGTGGGTGAGGTATTGCTACAAGAACATGGGGTAATAACTTTTGAAAGTTGGAAACTTGTTGAAAATGAGATGGTAATAAATGTTTATGATCAAGAAATGCTACCTGTTCTTCATGCCATAAAGAAATGGCACCATTACCTATATGGCAGCAAGTTTAGAGTCAAGAGTGACCATAGGGTCCTCAAATATTTCTTATCTCAATCCAACCTTACTCCTAAGCAACGTAGATGGATGGCCACATTGCAAAAGTATGACTTTGGCATTGCTCATACTCATGGGAAAGACAATGTAGTGGATGATTCCTTGTCTAGAATTGGTGGGCTTGTAAAGTCTCTGCCATCATAGAATTACATAATGATTGGATACATGAGCTTCAGGAGGCTTACCTATTGGATGCTAATTTCAGCAATATATTTCAAAAATTACAGCAAGGTCAACATACAGAAAACTCTCCATTTCAGTTTAAAAATGGGCTTTTATGGCTAATGGCAAGATTGCTATCCCTCAGACTTCCCCATTTAAGCTGAAGATCATGTAGGAAATGCATTCAGCACCTACAACTGGTCATTTGGGAGTGTTTAAAACCTATGATCAAATGGCTAAGAGTTTTCATTGGAAGGGCCTTTGGAGAGATGTTAAAGAATCTATCCTGAGCTGCATGACTTGTCAGCAAAACAAGGACAGCACATTAAAGTCGAGTGGGTTGTTGCATCCATTACCTATTCTCGAGGGCAAGTGGACTCATATAACCATGGATTTTATTACAGGTCTGCCCCCCACCAAGAAAGGGTGGAATAGCATCTATGTGGTGGTGGATAGGCTCACAAAGGCGGCTCATTTTATCCTCACTAAAGCCTAATTTACTACATCACAAGTAGCCAGTCAGTTTATGGAGCATGTGTTCGAATTGCATAGTTTATCGCAGGTCATCGTACATGATCGGGATATAAAATTTATGAACAATTTTCGGCAAGCAGTATTCATTTCTATGGGCATTAAGTTAGCTCCCTCTACAGCTTATCACCCCTAAACTGATGGTCAAACAGAGAGAGTCAACAAATGGCTGCTAAGACACTTTTGTCATGATGTTCATCATGCTTGGGATACATACTTACATTTGGCTAAGTTTGCTTACAATAACTCCACCCATGCTAGCATTGGAGTTTTACCTTTTGAGGCTTTATATGGGTATAAGGTCCCTCTCCCCATAGTCATCTTCAATGACAAGATCAACCCTCAAAGCAAGGAAGAATTGGACAAGATGGAGGCCCTACTTCAGCAAGGTAAGCTGAACTTAACGAGAGCTCAAGATCAAGTGAAGCTTTATTCTGATGAGAAAAGACGTAACATTGAGTTCCAAGAAGGGAATTTGGTTTTGATGAAAGTACCTAAGTCTAGGTATGCCACTCTTAAGGATGGCTCCAACAACAAGTTAGCTCACATGTTCTATGGGCCCTATCAGTTGAATTTTCCCCTTCCACCAAGATTCACAATGTTTTTCATGTGAGTCAACTCAAACTCTTCATTGGATCATTCGTGGATTACTTAGAAGAGCTCCCTCCTATGGATGAAGAGGGTATCATCCAATACATCCTAGAGGCAGTCATAGGTCAAAAGGAAAAGAAACTACGCTCAAGATCAATCATGGAATACTTGATCAAATGGCAAGGATTTCCCCTTGAAGAGGCCTCTTGGTGACCAGCTTCAATCGTGGAAGAGTTCCCTCATTTTATGGATGCTAACTTGAAGAGGTTTGTCCCAGTTTAGACAACTTGCAGACAACTCTCTATTTTCAATCATATTTGATACTTAAGTATGAAAAGCATTTAATGCCATATATGAACTGAACGTACTTGAAATAAGCTCCATTTCTATGTGTCAAACACCCCGATCGAAGTTACCTATCAAAAGTTATTTCAGATTTACTACAACAAGGTACTGCAATAGACAGCATGCTATCCACTATCTGCATCACTCAATTCTTTACTAAATATGGGTCAAATTTGGATTTTTCTTATTCCCCAATCATGCGCATATATCATACTATATCCATGACCCAACATACATACATAAATCCCACATGACTTATTGAATAGCCCCTTGTAATCATGTAGCACAGTAATACTCTCGACTACCCTGCCTTGTTTTATAATAAGTGCCCATTTTGTTTTTGAGGGCAAAAATCTTTGAGTGGAGATGGAATGTAAGAGTTAGGGAATACAGGGGAAAATACGGGAATAAATCACGGAGGAAAAATACCTGCTATACTCGCGGGTATATAAGATATAAGGGACTTTACATTTTTTTCATCAGATTATAATAACAAGTCTCCTTCATCTTCTCTGCCTCTCTCCAGCTTTCATGGCTTCCTTCCTTCATTTTATGTCTTTTCTCTCCTCTTCTAGTCTTTCTCTCTCCTCGTCCTCTCTTTTAGCCTCATCAGTCCTTCTATTCCGATAGAATTTTTTAGCCTTGTATTGCCTAGCCCTAATTCTTCTTACATAAGCTTGTGAACTCCTCATGTAACCTTGTACTATAGCCTCTGTATACTTTGTGAGGCCCCTGTTACAGCCTCTGGATGTCCATCATGTCTTTGGTACCTACACTTAGCCTTTTCTGTGCGACAGCCTTTGGTGTTTACCAAGTTTGTGGTGTGCCCACACTTTTCAGGTGGTTTCTCACTAAAGCCTCTACACACTTTGTACTTCTAGTTGTGATTGAGGAGGGGTGGTGAGATGTTTGCAATCACACCTACTTCAATCTCTTTGGAAGGAGCAATGAGGGCTCAGGACAAGAATCCCATAAGCACAGTAGGAGGATGTGCTGCTGCCTAGACTTTCCTATAAAGTATTGTACTTGCTTCCTTTTCTTTAATGATATAATAGTACTCTTTTCTTTTCAGTAAAGTGTCTATGTCATTTTCCACACATAAGATTGTGCTTATGAGTTCAAGTCTCAATCTTGGAACCTAATTCACTTGTGTGATAGTTAGTCTTGTTTGTGTTTGTCTTCATGATTTTGGTCTTCATTTTTCAACCTCCATAGATTCCGCATTGACATGTCCTAAATCCATGTTTCTATAGGTTTTCACGTACGTAGATTGTGATTGCAAAAGTGTATGATCTAGTAACCAAGGAGAGAACCAAAGAAGTACAATGTTCACACAACATTTGGGAGTTGTTGATTCAATATGTGGAATAGTTAAGAACTTGCCAAAAGCATGATGCTAATCTCAAAACTTAATCATGACAAGGTCAAATTAGAAACTTGATACAAAATGCAAATGTTCATGTGATCAAGCATAATGCAGATGGTGAATAGTTACATAGTCCATAAGAGCTTCGTGCATCCATAAAGCTTCAAGTCATTGTTGTGGGGAAAGATACAAATCAACATCCTTAGGTGGGTCCACAAAAGGGTTGTCAACAAGTGAATCATTGAGATTAATACATCCTCTTTCCTCCTCCTCCTCCTCCTCATCATGTTCTAGCAATATATTATGGAGAATGCAACAAGTGTGAATTAACTTTGGTAAAAAATCAATATCAACATTATTGATTTTTTAACCTAGGTACAATCACTTCTTTTTCAATCTACCAAAAGCTCTCTCTGCAACTATGCATATAGAGGATAATCTGAAATTGTAATCATTTATTTTCGAAAATGTAAGCTCATTTCTTTGAAACGGAATCATAAGCAATGGGATCAAAACAAAGCCTCCATCTCCGACCACGTACTCTCTTATTTGAAGTTCAACAAAATGAAAAGGAGGACCTGTCAATCTACCTTGCCCTTGGCACAATTGGAAGAACCTTGAGTTGCGAAGCACTCTCACATCATTTGTAGCACCTGGCCATCCAATATTCACATTGATGAAGCGCATCTTTACATCTACAAAACCTTACATGATCTGGCCATATCAATCATACCAATCGGCATTGCTCCCATCAGGAGGAGGCATTTCAATTTGAAAGTGAGTGCAATCAATCGTACCACAACAATTTGGGAATCTTTGCAAAGAGCACGAAACCCTTCCTTCACCCCATTCAATTCCCCTTCTTCAATGATAGGCCAACAAAGGAAATGGGAAGCATTCTTGCGAATTATGGAGATCACAAAATCTTGCACTATTTTTCTCATTGTGGAGTGACCATAACCAAAGTGCTCCGAAACATCTAGTAGTCGCATCCCGAAGGCTAGACACAATATTGCAACTAAGACTTTTCTTTCAATAGAAAATAGCCCTAGGACCCTTAGAAGTGAGAGTGGGATTTCTCCTTGTTTTAAGTCTTCACGAACCAAATCTGTCACTTGTTGGAAAAAGTGTAGGGGCATTTTAAAAAGTTGACAAAATCTTTCATCGAAAATATGAGCATAATGAACATAATGATTCCACCAAATTATTGATGAACGAGGCCGTACATACCACATGATTGGCTCTGCTAGAGGGTAGCTACGAAGTAGTGAGACCAACGACATGTAGTGCTAGCTCCAGCCAATAAGAGCAGCTGGAAGGACATGAGAAGTTCTGTTTCATCTTCCTCCTCCTCTATGCTCTATAGAATACTAAAAGCACATAACTCCTAGATTTTACTACCAAATGCGATAGTAGGGTAACCAAAAGTTGCAACAGAGGGAGAAGAGTAGACTCCTCAAAAGTGACATGCACGGGAGGAGTATCCTCATTGTCCATGAGTATGTGGGCTTGGTAGATTGATATGGTGTATTTGATGGTTTGGTAGCTATTGTGAGATGCTTAAAAAGATAAAAGGATGGGACTCAACAACGGCAGAATGAATTTGAAGGACTATCAAAATACACGTAGAGTGTTTGAAGGAGAAGGAGATGCCTCGGAGTTTTTTTCCCCAAGATACAAATGAAGATTGAAGGGAAGTAGCTAAGAAAAAAAAATAGTATTCAAAAACGAGCAGCAAACAATGAATGGGAGATCAGAACAGAGAACACCACGTTTTTTGTTGGTGATTTTCTTGGTATTTTTGGGCAATAAATACCATTCGGTGCATGTGACCTTCTCTACTGGCAGTACTTAGTGCCTTTGCAAAGTTATAGAGCATGCAACATGCCCTATAAAAAAAAGGTCTTTCTAGTCAAAGTTACCCTCGTGTGGCATCACTCTTATGTCTAATGCGACTGACTGTTCATTGAAGTCTGGACCATTTATTTACGAGCTTCATGCCACATTGCCATTCGGCACACGGGTGACGGGCCTCACGCTGTCACAGCTCACGAAACACTGATATTTGATAGTATAGTGCCAATTGGTTCACAACACACGGGCCTCACGCCGTCACAACTCACGACACACTGATATTTGATAGTATAGTGCCAGTTAGTTCACAACACACGGGCCTCACACCGCCACAGCTCACGACACACTGATATTTGATAGTGTAGTGCCAGTTGGTTCCTCACCATGAAACTTAATAAGTTATATACATTGGTGAATCTCGTTGAGCGCGTCTTAAGAAAAAATTATTAACTGGTCACTCATGTCCACATCTCTGTCCCATCACGAGTTATGCTTAATAGGTCTGTTCATCGGATTTTGGACCATTTATTTACGAGCTTCACGCCATGTTGCCAATGTCAATCTCCACGGCTCTGTACCCATCACAAAAACGACTGTCAACCTCCACGGCTCCGTCGTCATCAATGGCGCAAGTCTTCACGGCACTTCAATCATCTATTAGTGAGTAGTCTCCGAAACATGTCCTGAACAGTAGCCCCATAGTTATTTCTTTTTAATTGAGTTATTTTTAATTTTTAAAAATAAAGGTACAATACTATTTTAGTACAAGTGCATTTATTAAAGAGGTGGTCGTCCCTTGTAAGGCTCATCGTAAGATTATTTCTATTATACCTTTGGCCTTTTTTTTTTTAAAATGTGTTTTTCCTCTCTTGCGAGGAGATACCGCCGGGGATACTCGCAGGTATTGAACTCACGCACCCAGCAAACTCAACACATGCCTTTGGCCTTTGATCCCACATAATAAATCGATTGCACCAAAGGGGTGCATGGCTCAATGGTTTAAAGCGTGAGTGAGTTGAGTCTAGGTGCGTGAATTTGAAACCTGTGAACATCCCCTGGCGGTATTGCTGAAAATTGGCACGTATTATACAAAAAATAAATATATTGCAATTGTGGGCTCCTTTGGCAGCAACTCCAAGAATAACTTATCCTGCATCACCACTTGACTCAATTTCTAGTAAATTGGATGCCATTTTCCATACAACATGGACAATTTGTGCATGACCTTCAGAATTGAGGCTATATTGCAAACCTTTTTGAATCCTCTCGACAACAACAAAGAACATGTTACCCACTGTGATCAACATTAAGGTTTGAAGTTTGTTGTATGTCAAATAAACAATTAAAGTAAAAATTACAAGATTATTTTTTAATCCAAATGGTATTTAAGAGTAAATTATTATTTGGTACTTATGAGTGATTATATTACAAATTTTTTAAAAGAAACTTAACGATCATACTAGGATGGAATCTCTAAGAAAGGACAAACAAACTCAAGAATATGCTTTTTTAAAAAAGAAAGTTATTAACTATTTTATTGCTTTTACTTTAGCCTAGTATAGTACTTTATGTAATATGAATCTAAATATGTTAGCCCACCATGAAAAGAAAGATGAAACACTAAATATTCTAAAGATTTTAAAATAGAAACCTAAAGAAATAGAGTCTAAAAAGCATATTACAATTCAGACCAAGTGGTCCTTTTATCCACAAGCACGTATTGCTTATCTTGTATAGTGCAAATTTTGTAATGTATAGTTTGTTATTGCATTGGATGTCTCTCTCCATGTTTGTGTCATTTCGAGAAACATGATTTTTTGGTTTATTGTATTATGGTGCTTGCTAGTAAATTGCTACAATGTATTTACACTAAAATAGTGCTAGAAGAGTACATGGGTTGCTTTTGTTTGACGACAGGTTGAGTTTTCAAGTTGTGATGATTTGTTATTGAGAGGGTAGTATTGATTGGAATCTAGACCTCTAGGTGTTTAGATATCTAAGTGTCTAGGTATTCAACAATTGGCAAACCACCATTTTGTAATTCTTTATGACAAGAATTTACCAATTGCCTATGACCACTATAGTGATCGATGCTCCACCAATTGTTAATTTAGCTAGTGACCCTATCAAAATTCTAAGAAGTTACTGAAAACCAAAAAAACTCATTTAAGATATGCAACTTGAGAAAAGAGAAAATGTTTTAGTTTAGCTTTGTATGGAAAAGATGAGGATGAGATCCATTGAATGGCTCCTAAGATTAAATTAGTCCCAAGATATTATGGAGGGTTTTGTATTGTTCATAAAATCAATGAAAATACATTCAGATTAGGAATGCCTCCACATTGGCCGATTCATAGTTCATTTCATATCAGTCTTTTAAGGGGATGCCACTTGTAACTTCAATTTTAGGCGAACCTCTGTTGTTAGAGGATAACGCTAACATATTAATACCTAAAGTTATTCTTGATCATGTTCAAACTACAACCCGAACTGGCAAACAGTATCATAGGTATTTAGTTAAATACAAAAATTATTTTGTTAAAGAATCCCAGTGGATTCAGAAAACATTGCTTTCTCTAACTTACGATAATCTAATATTTGCATACCACTCACAATCACATTAACTTCTATCTCAAGCATCGATCTGCCACATGAGTCAATGTTTGTAATCCACAATTACTTATTTTGTTAACTCTAGTGCCGATTTGCCATATGAGGTAGCACACTTATTCATTTCCTTTGTATTAATTTATTGGGGTTTATTTCTTGGTTGACTTAGTTTCTATCTACTACATGAGGCTATACTTGTATTTTTGGTATTTTTATCATGTATTACTTATGCATTTGGAGCGCAAAACATTTTAGTTATTTGCTTCTAAGTATGGATGTTATTATTTTTGGGCCCAAAGATATTGTATAGGATTTTAGATATATTGCTTAGATATTATTAAAAGAGAAGCCATTCACAAAAAGAGAATAAAGTATGGATGCAATATTCTATTTTAGAAACAAGATTAATAAAAATTAATAAATGCATGCATGCATTGGGGAGAACCGAGGAAATCCATTCATCGAGCGAGTTTTTTTTAGCGAACCCAAAAAATCGAGTGAGACTTGAAAACTTCCTTTAAAAACATATATGTTGCTATGCTAATACTAATTCATATGGTGGAAAAGGAACGGTAGAAGGAGTCTCACTATTAAAACTTAAAAAGGGCCTAATAAATATAAAGGCTAAACACACACACACACACACTCTCTCTCTCTCTCTCTCTCTACACATAAGGATGCCACTAATCTAAGGTAAGACTCCTAAGCCAACCCTAGAGGGAGTACGTTTTCTCAACAATGGAGTAAAGTGACGACAGTTGCGACACAAGGGGGCCCTTGGTGGGGGTTAGGTTGGGAATACTTTAGGATTAAGCATATGTTATGTAGCGATAGATGGTCCTAGGAGATGTACGGGCAAGGGTGTGACAATCTAAAATTGGAAGAAAAGAAAAATTAAAAAATATATAGAAAAGGAAGAAAATGGACAATAACCGGTTGTCAAAGTCTCATTTCCTGTAAGGGAAGGGTTATATGCTTCATCATGACACCGATATATATATATATATATATATCTCTCTCTCTCTCAAACAGGGCACGGTGCCATGCCCTGTTTTAGAGAGAGAGAAATTTGCGTTGTATATATATATATATCTCTCTCTCTCTCAAACAGGGCACGGTGCCATGCCCTGTTTTAGAGAGAGAGAAATTTGCGTTGTCCGTGAAGGTTGGTTGCTAAGAGACTGATTGGATAGCTTGCGTTGTCCATGAACGTGCTTGATTTGTTGCTGAGAAACTGATCAAATCCCTCTCTCACTTTCTCTCAAATAGGACACGGCGCTGCACCCTATTTGAGAGGAGCATCTAGTTGTCCCTAAACCATCTCGTCAGCTCATCAATCGAACATCTTGTCACTATAGCATTTCGAATCAAGATCCACTGCATAACAGGTGCCATTTACACACAGGGCAAAGGCAGCTTGGCAGGTCTGCAGTGACAACCTGTAGGGTTGCAGACTGTAGTCACGCTAACTGAATCATGTGTTTGTATAGCCAAAAGTTTAACAATGCTACTACATTGAATGCAACCATTCAAAAGGGGGGGCAACCTCCCTACGAATTGCAAGAGGAAACCACCCTCTGCCCGAGACATCCTTGTGAAATCCTTCACCAGATGGTCTACTTGGATGTGGGCTAACTACGAGACTGAGGGTTTCACTGAGCGGTAGCGGGGCTTGAATGAGAAGCAGAGGGTAGACAATGATGCTACTTGGAAGCCTGTCAAATTCTATGGCATGGAAAACGAATAGTAGGTTTGCCATGGCTTCCTCTTCTCCCAGTAGACCTACCTTCTCCCTCGATGTGAGTAGCGAAGGTGCCACTTCTCTGCGGAACACTATCATGAAGAAGTTATCGGAATTTATGGGAAGCTACACAGTCGTTGTGTTGGCGGTAGGTGTGCCAGACATGTTTTCATGATTAGCACAAATGTAAGCTATTGATGGTATTTGGTCATGTTTTGAAATTGAGCATGAATGTGTTTTGGCAACAGTGGATCCTGGGATCTGAGAACAGACCTACATAGACTCAGCCAATATGATTGCAGGGAGAACTGTCCTTTGTGACTCTAGGCTTGTGCGAGAGAACTGACCAAACAGTTGCACAGACACACAGTCCAGCAGCCTTATTTTCAAACGTGAGCAAAAACAGGCACGCATTCACGTAGGCAAGCAAGCATTAGGGGAGATTTGGACTCAAGTTTGGGCCTTTTAGTTCTAGAGAGAGAAAGCCTCTCAACCAATAGCGAGAGAGCTACCGTTATGGTGAAATAGGGAATTTTTATTTTTTAAGTGCTTTATCTCATTTTAAAAATTTTCAACATAAAGCATTTTAAGGTATTTTTGGGAGACAAATTCATTGAGACATAGAAAGAAAGAGGCTCCTAAACAATTTAAGACGCTAGATAGGGACATTTTTTGTCAGACTCGTATACCTTTGCAATCTCCCTATCATTTTCTTGATATTCTCGAATATTACACCACTATTCCTTTTTGTCAGACGTGTATACCTTTGCATTCTCCTTGTCATTTTCTTGAAATTTTCGAATATTGCACCGCTCTTCCTTTTTGTAGTATCCCTATCTTTTTCTTGAAACTTTCAAGTACTTTAATGAAGTGCCTCTCATTCCAAAATTTTACACGTCACTACCACATTGTGCGGGCCTTCCAGGTATAGAGGAATATTGATAGAGCCAAAATGGGCATTTTGGAAGAAATTTAGGAGGGGTCCCCCCTCGCGTTGTGCGGTTCCCCTTGGGTCACTTCTCCTTTCTTCATATCTTGGCCTCCCAATGTCTGTTTTGAGCATTTTTTGACCCAAGACGAGGGTTTTCGACTATTCCGGGCGCAATGAAACCATCAATTTTGCTCCATTCTCCTTCCAAAATCATTTTGACACTATCAATATTCCTCTGTACCTAGAAGGCCCGCACAACGTGAGGGGGGCCATCCAAAAATCTCAAAGGCCCCCCCTTGCATTGTGCGGATCCAAGCCCATCTGGACCCCCACAACGTGAGGGGGGGCCATCCAAAAATCAATGGCCCCCCCTCCCATTGTGCGGGTCAAAGACCATCTTGGACCCACACAACGCGAGGGGGGGCCATCCAAAAATCACAACCCCCCCCCCCGGGGGGGGGGGGGGGGGGGGGGGGGGTTGTGATTTTTGGATGGCCCCCCCTCGCGTTGTGCAGGTCCAGGTTCAGAGGAATATTGAAAGTGCCAAAATGGGCACTTTGGAAGGAGAATGGGGCGAAACCGATGTTTCCATTGCGTCCGGAATGGTCGAAAACCCCCATCTCGCGTTGTGCGGTTCCACCCGGGTCGCTTCTCCATTTGTTCATATCTTAGCCTCCTGGTGTCCGTTTTGAGCATTTTTCGACCCCATACGAGGGTTTTCGGCCATTCCGAATGCATTGGAAACATCGATTTTGCCCCATTCTCCTTCCAAAGTGCCCATTTTGGCACTTTCAATATTCCTCTGTACCTAGAAGGCCCACACAACGCCGGGGGGGGGGGGGGAGGGCCATCCAAAAATCTCAAAGGCCCCCCCCCCCCCCGCGCCGCCCCCCCCCCCCCCCCCCGCCGCCCCCCCCCCCTCCAATTTTCCCATCATCCCCTTGAATGGTGCTAGCCAAGAGCCAACACCATATGAGAGGGTGTTGTATTGCCTTAGTGATTGATAGATCATTGTCCATGTCTTTTGATTGTCCAATATTAGAGCTAACAAGTGCCTTGGTATAGAATGGTATCTTTTGATAGATCCAAATGTCAAGGATATCAATTTTCATTCCTATATTAGGGCCTTAACATACAAATATCATGATATATCTTGATATGAGATCAACCTTTCAACTAAGGTAGAGTTTGAAATGATCTAGTGTAAATTGAATATTTCTAATTTGGGGAGATCACAAGAGCCTTTGAATCCTTCATCCATGAGGAGTGAAGTATTCCAATAAGAGTTCTGGTACAATTAGTTGTATTGTGATCTTGTAGCTTATGGTATATCATGATACATTTCTTGGGTATAAAATTGACAAATATAAGGGAGGTTTAATTGTAGGTATTGTATTTCCACAATATATTAAGGATTCTTAATTATTACATTAGATTTATGCCATGTTTCCCTCATTGTTTTTCTCTTTGCATATTTCATTACTTTATTTTAGGTTGGCTTTGTTAACAAGATTTCTATGTGTTCACTAGTATAATTCCTCTAGAATGTTAGCTTTCTGTAGGGTAAAGGGACCAATGAGTTTGCACCCCCCGAAAGCGTAGCGGTCCACCCCCCAAAGAAGTTGCATTGTAAAAGGAAAACGAAGAGCTTAGATTTGATTTCCCTGTTATTGAATGGATGGGATAGTTGCTCATCTCTCTACAAAGTGCAACATTACTGGTCCTTGGGTGCAATTTTGTTTTTTTGCATTGCGATTCCCAGATCTGCTACACTTCTCCTCACGAAATTTTTCTGAGGAGCTTCTAACAGCCAAGCGAGAGGGCTGCCATGGTTGTGCTGTAGTTCTGCTGTGTAGGTTTTAAGAAGCCGATGGGTGTCCTATTTAATATCAATCTTCTGGCCCCCATACCCTAATCCATTACATCTCGTATAGCTGAATAATATGAATAAGCTTGATACTATGGTTTCTCCATCCCTTGATTTGACCACATTGATATACTATTTTAGATTCTTTCGAAATCCTAGAGAGGTGATTGTATCTACTCAGTTGTCAAAGAGTTCAAAAAATTATTAGTAAAGCATTTTAAAACCTAGAGTTAAACTAGTTAAATATATGACAATCTTTGTTTGATACAAATAAACCTTTAGTACAAGCAAATCTCTAATAAATAAAAATTTTACCTCAAAGGATTTGTTACTTTGAGAGATTCCATAACATCCAGATATGTGCACCTAAATGTTTTATGATTGAATGGATAGACCTATTCTTAAAAATCCATGGTCAGTTTCAATAAAGCAAAGAAAAATTGTTTGAGATACAGAAACAATGAGCACCAAGAGATGTTCAAAAAAAAATCTTACTTCATTGTATGTATCCTCATCTTTATACCATCCTTTTGCATGTATCCTTTTTTTTATACCGTCCTTTTGCAACTTCATATCCTGTATATCTCGAAACTTTTTGTTCCATTACAAAACCCTAATATTTCTTTAGAAGCAGAAGACAAAAGACAAGGTTTATTTTGTTACTTAAGGATTCATACTCATGATCAAGCTTGTTGCGAAGATAATGTACATCTCACCTATGTCTCTCTTATACTGATGTGACGGTCTCCTCAAACATCTGTGTATATCAAGCTTGACATGGAGGTGATACACATCTCCCATGTTCCTCTTTGATGACGATTAAGCCTCATCTATCTCACTCTGTGCATCTATGATGTTGATTCAGCCTGAGCCATCCTCTCAGATTTCTCTGTGTTTTCTGAAGTTTCTTCTGAGAAATGAGAATACCTCAAAAGAGAATGCGTCAAAATGTAATATGTCAAAAACATATCTCAAGCCTTTGCTTGGTATTTTGGCTCAAGTTTTGATGAAAAGAAACTGCGCCATTTTTTCAAATTCATCTAGATACGAGCCATCAAATTCCGAGTACTGACTAATCTATTTTGTGTGTACTGACCTTTAAACTCTTAATTAAGGGTAATTGACAACTTAAAAGCTTTGTGCTAATTTATGCATTTTGAAGAAACGAAAAAAAATTAATTAAACAAAAGTTTTTATTATTTTTAATGATTTTTGAATTACCTCTCTCTATGCTGAGGTGGGATTTCTTACAAGACCCAAACTTGAGTCCAAATCTCCCCTAATGTACGGAGTTGTATAGATGTGCCTTTGTTCAAACAAGTTTAGGTACCTCACATAGGCAGACACGTAGTCAGGTGCCCAGACTTGGGTAACAGTGAGAGAGAAAGGCAAAGCAGGTCTTAGTGAATCTGCAGACTGAATATTGAGGCTGGGGCCCTAACCCAGGCGAGATGCAAGGGTCTACTAGTTTAGATATGGATTTTCTTGATTAGCAAATTCAAGAAGGGGAAGAAAAATAATTGGACTTGATCCGAGAAAATCACAAAAAAATATTTGTCTAATATTTTGTTGATTTTTTGTACATTTGGAGCTTTGAAATAAAGAAGAGGGTGGGAACAACCTCTTGGAAAATCCAAGACATCACTGGATGAAAATATTTCATGGACCGGTTTACCAAGGGGGGGTGAAGAGTAAAGATCAATGAAGGAAGGTGAAGGAAAAATGTATAATGTGAAAAGAAAAGATATGAAATGGATTTGGAGCCATCCAAAGGGCATGTGAGGCTCATAATGTCATGACTTTGGAGCCTTATGACAATTCAACCAAATGGGACCCTTCTTGAAAGCATTAGTGGAAGAAAAAACAGGCACATGATTTTGTAAGATTTTTTAAAAATACTTCCACTCCGATCCAAAAAAACTTTTCAACATGAAAGTTGTAGCCCGTGAGCTGAAGTTTTGGCTGGTATTTTTTTATAATTTTTTGGAGCTACGAGTCGGGAGATATGGCCAAAATGGTGGATGCCAACTTTTTCCAACTGCAGTGGAGACCACCTCCCAATTTAATACACATCCATACTTTCTTCCCCACACTTAACACTTCCATAAAACATCATTCATTAGACCCCAACCCTTTTCCCTCTCTTATCCTCTCTCTCAAGCTAATAAACCATTAGAATTCCCCTCCTAAATCACCCTCAAATCATCCTTAGTTGTAGTAGTAATGTATGAACTTTCATTACTCTCTCTCTCTTATTGCTAGATATGATCTTATTTTATGAAGATTCTCTATATTTTTTTATAGGAGAGCTCTTGGACTCAAGCTATGGGGGGGAGAATGGAGACAACTCACCTATGATGGAGCTTGATTAAGTACAAATTGGTCAACAAAACATCTAGATGGAGCTTCCATATTGGTGGAACCGCCTTAATGCAGCTTTGGTGGTGTTAA
Source organism: Lygodium microphyllum (assembly GCF_053477565.2). Classification (NCBI taxonomy): domain Eukaryota; kingdom Viridiplantae; phylum Streptophyta; class Polypodiopsida; order Schizaeales; family Lygodiaceae; genus Lygodium; species Lygodium microphyllum. Next base: position 139,682,393 of record NC_141154.1, on the reverse strand, counting down.
TTCCTATTACATCTTAACCTCCTCCCTAAACACCCTCAAGGCCTATATAAGGAGGCCTTCTCCTTTGTAATTTGTAAGAAGAGAGAGAGCAAAGAGGCCTCCTTCAGCCCTATTGAGCCTTCCCCATTCACCTTCATGAGCTTATGGAATTCCTTCTCTTACTATAGCTTATGTGTACTCTACAATGTAATAAGCCTAGGATATTGGTGTCCATATTGTGTATATTGGTTATGTCCTGAGGTTTCTCCATCTCTTAAGTTTATTGATTCATCTATTTTTTCGTAGTTCTCTCATTCTCACTCACTCTCTCTCTCTTCCTCTCTTAGTTTTCATCTCTTCTCCCTTACAATCTCCTCTCCCTCTTGCATAGCGTCCTAGTCCGCTCTTCCATGACTAGGTGGTGCCCTTATCTCATTCACTTTGTGGCAGAAGGGAGTTTGGCATTATATAGAGGCTACCATACCGAATTTCCTTCGTCAGGACTCTAATGTTGACACTTTGGCAGAAGATGTTCATGAGACGGTGGAAGGAGATGAGATGGGCAAATGCCACAAGTTGATGATTGATCCTCCGACTTCGGTGCATGTATTCCCCACTCCTGGACTAGCACTAATCAACAGTGCTAGCTGCATGGAGTGAGGAGGGTGGCTAACCAATGCTAGTTCTTAAGAGTTGTAGATGAGGTTATGGATTTTAGAAGGGTGAAGAGATTTGATCAATCAAATTCAATTGAAGGTAGAATGTTCAGTTCTTTGCTTCTTTCTCCCTTCCTTTCTTTTTAATAATATAGCTCCAAAAACGTACCTTCTTACAACTCGAGGGTCTCACACTTCTTCGAATCAAAGGATAGAGATGAAATAAAATCTTTCGAAGCCCTTCCATAGAATATCCCACTCAACAATGCGCTCTCCTACTTTTACTAACACATGAAAATTGCATCAAAATCTTCTGACTCCTAACACATCTCCCTCTCTCTGTCTCTCTCAAAAATCTTTTGAAGTCATAATATGTATCCTCATGTAGAGAAACTACGGTATGTGTTTGAGATACATTATGTAATGCTCAATATGGGGTGTCTCCTAGTTTTGTATTTTCAATGCACATTGGGGTGTCCCCTAGTTTTGTCTTTTCGATGCACATTGGGAAGTGGTTGGAGTGCTTTGAACCTCTATTCATGCTTTAGGTTGTATATCCAGGTGTTTGAGAGAAACTTACCCTTAAAGACGCACATAGAGATGTGTGTGTGTGTGTGTGTGTGTGTGTGTGTGTGTGTGTGTGTGTGTGTGTGTGTGAGAAACTTGCCCTTAAAGACGCACATAGAGATGTGTGTGTGTGTCTGTGTGTCTGTGTGTAGAGAGAGAGAGAGAGAGAGAGAGAGAGAGAGAGAGAGAGAGAGAGAGAGAGAGAGAGAGAGAGAGAGAGAGAGAGAGAGAGAGAGAGAGAGAGAGAGAGAGGCTCTATAAGGGAGGTATCTTATGTCCTGCTTTGATTCTATAAAGATGAGCACATTTATCAGACTAAGGCAGTTAGAGCCAACCCTAGATCCCTAATACAAGCACATTCTGTGACCCAATAGAAGTACATGCCTCCGGTGACTATTCTCAATAGATAGCTTAACTCTACCAAGGGCCAAATGCTCCATTGGATTCTCACCTCAAATCAACAAGCTACAAATTTAGAAGATGTCTTGATTATGACTAAACCTTATCCAAGGAAGTAATTAGGAGAAATTACCACTTCAAGTCTAAGCTCTCAACCCAAATAATCAAGGAAACATCCTATCCTAAGAGAGATCAAATGAATCATCAAGATGATATAGTATATTGATTATGCATCTCACAAGAAAGACTAAACAAACTTCTTCAAAAGGTCTTTCCAATTGATGTTTGATTGATTAGAGGCACACAAAAGACTCTCCCAACAATGGTATTTTTTAAATTTTTTGCTCGATTTTTTGGGCTCGCTCGGAGAAAAATATAACTCGGGAGAACCCTCCCAATGCATGGGGGAAATTACACTCGATTGGTATCGCACCTTCTCTTTTACATTAGTCTCTTTCTTTTGGTGTTCAATTTTCATTTGTGCAATTGAGTTATATCTTCTTGTGCTATCAAGAAATTCAATTTCGATAATAATATATACACAAACAATGCAATAGACTTATGGGGTTATTAATTTCATAGGTCTCTGTCTTCTCTCTCTCATCAACAATTATTTGAAAAATACACATCTCTCTTGTCTCTAACCAAACATTTTCTTTATCTCCTCTCTCTCTCTCTCTCTCTCTCTCTCTCTCTCTCTCTCTCTCTCTCTCTCTCTCTCTCTCTCTCTCTCTCTCTCTCTCTCTCTCTCTCTCTCTCTCTCTCTCTCTCTCTCTCTCTCTCTCTCAAAGTCAAAATATAACTTCTTATAAAAAAATCTCTCCTCTTTCTTTTCTTTCTTATCAAAAAACTATTTTTATCTCTTCCTCTTCTCTATTGAGTCCTAATGCTCCTCAAATTGAAAGTCCCAAAATGGATTTAGGGTTTAGGGTAACACAAAATCAAGGTGAGGTTTTTTAAATATTTATTGAAGGGGTAAATACAAGCATTCAAAGATTATTGCTCATCAAAACACTAATCCACCTTTAGTAAGTAATCAGTCAATGATTTACTAGACTTTAATATCGATAATATATTCTCAGATAGTTGAATTTGAGAAACATTAGGAACTAAATAGAGAAAAGAGAGAGAGAAGAGAGAAAGGGAAGATGAAAATATTTTTTTATGAGAGAGAGAAAGGTGAAAAAATAATGTTTGATGAAAGAGAATAGAGATGTCTTTTTCAAATAATCATTGATGAGAGAGAAGAGAGACATATGAGAATAATTAGTGGCTAAGTGCAACATGTTGTTTGTGTGCGTATGATGGTTTTTAAAAATGTTTTTAATAAGAGAGAGAGAGAGAGAGAGAGAGAGAGAGAGAGGTGACAAAAATAATGTTTGATGAAAGAGAAGAGAGATGCCTTTCTCATATAATTATTGATGACAGAGAACAGAGAGACATGAGAATAATTACTAGCTAAGTGCAGCATGTTATTTGTGTGCTTATGATGTTTTTGTATGTAGCACTTTTCCAGCTATGTTCTCTCTCTCTCTCTCTCTCTCTCTCTCTCTCTCTCTCTCTCTCTCTCTCTCTCTCTCTCTCTCTCTCTCTCTCTCTCTCTCTCTCTCTCTCTCTCTCTCTCTCTCTCTCTCAATTAGTAGTGATTCAAAGTTAAAAATATGGGCCAAATTGATAACCAAAAAATATCACATGTCTATCCTATACTTTTATAATTTTTGACAATCTATCTACTTTATAACATCTATCATTATAGCATTCTTTACTACTTGTGGTCAAATTCCCTGATTAAAAAGTTTTTACTACCTAAATACAATTGGAATCAAAAGTCATTTTTTGATTATTACAATTGCAAAAAATGTTTCTATCTTTGATAAGGTATCCATGTTCTCAAATACACAATGCCAAGATAGTACACAATGTCCACTGTTAGTTTTGAATGTTAAAACAATGCTTTTAACTAGATTTGATAGCTAGAAAAGTGCTTTCATCTCATAGCTAGAAACGTGCTTTGACCTATACACCCCTTATGGGAGAAAACAGTTTTCAATGTAGTTCTTTAGATCCATTCGTGATTTTTATTCATGAGATCCAAACATTTCAATGTAGTCCATTCCCAAAGTCTCAATCTACTATCTCACATATAAACCACATCATATGCGTACAAACAACACAATAGACTTATGGGATTGTTATTTTCATATGTCTTGTCTTTTCTATGTCATCAACAATTATTTGAAAAAGACACTTCTCTCTTGTCTCTATCAAACATTCTCTCTCTCTCTCTCTCATCAAAATATTATTTTTTCTCAAAAAATCTATCCTATTTCTTTTCTCTCTCATCAAAAACTATTTTTATCTCTCCCTCTTCTCTATTGAGTCCTAATGCTCCTCAAATTGAATGTCCCAAAATGGATGTGTGTGTATGTGTGTGTGTGCGCACGCGCGCGCGTACGTGCATGTGTGTGTGTGTGTGTGTGTGTGTGTGTGTGTGTGTGTGTGTGTGTGTGTGTGTGTGTGTGCGCGCGCGCGCGCATGTGCATGCACACACATACACACACACAAAGAGAACATAGTTAGGGTAACACAATCAAGGTAGGTTTTGTTAGCCTTTATCAAAGGGATAAATACAAGGATTCAAATTTTATTGCTTATCAAAAATCTAATCCACCTCTACTAAGTAATTACTCAATGATTTTCTAAACTTAAGAATTAATAATATATTCCTAGATACTTTCAATTTGAGACACATTAGGATTGGAGAGAGAGAGAGAGAGAGAGAGAGGTAAAAATAGTATTTGATGAAAGAGGAGAGATATCTTTTTCAAAGAAGTATTGATGAGAGAAAATAGAGAGACATATTAAAATAATTTCTAGGGCTAAATGAAAGACGTTGTTTGTGTATAATTTCTAGGGCTAAATGAAAGACGTTGTTTGTGTATATATGATGTTCTTTGTATGTAATGGATAGTAGATTGGGAATGTATGAATGAACTGCATAGAGATGCTTGGACATCTTAAATAAAATCATAAATAAATCTCGTGAGCTATATTACAAATTTTTTCCTCCAAAAGGATGGTGCCAACCTTTTGAGGGAACACAAAAATTCCATATAGTTCATGAGGTATATATCGAAGCACTTTTCAAGTTATATCATTTATCTCTTAGTTAAAATATGGGATAAACTCATAACAAAAATAACATAAGTCTATCATATGCACTTATCATTTTTAACAACTTATCTACTTTATAGCATCTATTATTTTAGAATTCTTCACTAACTTGTGGTTGAGTTTGTTGATTAAAAAGTCTTTTTTATTAAAATGAAATAGGATTAAAAAGTCACTTTTGTTGGATTTAGGATTGCACGAATGCACATATACAACTTGGAGAAGAAGAAGCTTGAGAGAGCACAAGTCAAAGTATATTGAGAGATATCAATAGAGAATATTTATAAGACCTATAAGACCCTGAAGTAAATAAGACCCTAAAGTGCCCCAACGGTCCTTAAGTATGTGCACACACATCCCTATTGAAGTATGGTAACTAATTGCGGCCCAAAGCTTTGTACAAAGCTTCAAATTTATCATGACACAAAGCCTTTGTGAAAAGAGTTGCAAGATTTTCCTATGTTGTCACATAGGCCAAGCTAATCTCTCATGCAAAGAGTTTCTCCCTGATATAATGTCAATGCACCTCAATGTACTTAGAACGTACATGGAACATTGGATTCCATCCAACTACCAATGCACCCTTACTGTCAATGAAGATGGTGGTGGAAAATGACTATCCAATGTCCAAATCATCCAAAAGGTACCTAAGACAAACACACTCAACCATACCTATGAAAGATGTCATGGTAGCTATGAAAGTTGCCTTGCACTCAACTTCACAACTAGAATGGCCACAGTGGGTTGCTTCTTGTTCAACTACCATATACATGCGCTACCAAGTATGAAGCAAAACATGACAACCAGCCTACTCAGGAAAAGCCTGTAAATCCAATGATAATGGTCTCCCCTTGGGATAAAATAGCCCAAGGTACTGAGTACAACTCAAGTACCAAAAGATATGCTTGACTGCCTACCAATGCTTGGTGCCTAGGCTATGTAAAAACTTGCTCATTTATAAGACTACAAACCAAATGGTAGGCCTCATAATAAATACATAAATCAAGTATCCAACAACCTACTAATATAGAAAGACATCAAAGCAGTCTCCAACATCATGAAGGCTCAACTTCAAACGTGTCTCCACAGGAGTAGCAATAGGCTGACATTCTTCAAGACCAAATCTCTACAATCATGATTCAATATACTTTGTTTAACACAAAGCAATATCTTCATCACATCGCTTGCATTGAATGCCCAAATAATGGTGTAATAGGCCCAAATTTAACATAGCAAAAGCTAAATTCAACTTAGTCTTAAAATCTGCAATATGTGTCTCATTAGGACCAATGAGTAACATGTCCTCAACATAAACCATAATAATCAGAGACACATCACCCTCATGCTTGTCATATAAGGTGCTCTCAGTTGGATTATTTTGAAAACCATGTGCAGTCAAGTATGCATCTATCTTCTCATACCAAGCCCGAGGTGCTTGCTTCATGCCATACATTGCCTTTTTCAATCTACTCACTTTGTTTTCTTTCTCATTCTGCATAAAACCATGAGGGTTAGAAAATATACTTCCTCATGTAGATCATGACTCAAAAATCTAGATTTGACATGCAACTTACATACATTCTAACCATTATGAGCTGCTAATGCAGAAATGCTATGAATAGTTATCGTATGAGAAGTGGGAGGAAAGGTCCCATCAAAGTCAATGCCCTTCCATTAAGCATAGCCCTGTGCCACCACAAGTCTAGCTTTGTGGCCATTAACATTACCATCTACCTTGTGTTTTAGCTTGTAAATGCACTTGGTGCCAATGACCTTCTTACCAAGAGCTGATTTGCATAAGAACCAAGTATCATTTTTTACAATAGCATCATACTCAAATTGCATAATAGCCGTCCGATTTTCTTCATTTTGTATCTCTTTAAAAGATAAAATCTCATTCTCATCACATAGACTAGAGACAATCAATGCATAACAATCTGATGTATACAAGGCACTACAAGAGCTCGAACGAGTACAACTAGTCAACAATCACACAATGTTTGCACTAACCATTTTGGCATAGTCCTAGGACTACTCAATCTCTACTCTCTCATCAAGAAGTATATCATTCACATCTACATCACAAATGGGTTGATCGGTGGTATCATTAGAAACTTGTATAGGGACTGAAAAGCTACCTCATCCTGGCTATGCTACACGTGACTATGCACCAATGAAAATAGGGAAAAAAGTGTCATTAATATCTTGTGAGCACAGATCTGTCCCTTTTGTATATCCAATTAAAGGGTGAACAACATCTTCCACAAAGACAATATCACATATAACCAAAATACACTCATGTTGTGGATGTTATAACTTATAACCTTTGCTTTTAGCATTCTGCCCAACAAACACTACAAGAAATGGAGAGGTGTTAGCGAGACACGCGGTTAAAATCAACATATGACGAGTGTCACATATGCGACTAAAATTTGTGTTGCAAACAACAAAAAAATTGGCGACACAAACAACGCACCTGAAGTGATGTTGATAGGAATGTGCATAAACTGAAAAGCGTCACATTACTAATTGCATCCCATAAGCAATGCTTATCTTATTGCATCCCATATGGGACACTCACTAATTGTGTCCCATAAGAGATGCATGCATCCTATGAGGGACACTTCCGTCCCATAAGGGATGCATACGTTGCATAAAGAACGCCAAGCAAATTGCTTTCCATAAGTGACGCTCTGAATTTAAAAATGCTGTGATTACCTCTGTGACTCGTTCTTCATTTTCTACTTCTTTTTTTTCATCAAGGTACCCAAACATGCAATAAGCCAAGGTAAATGCTCTTCTTCTCTCCATCTTTATGTATCTTTAGTTTTTTTTGTTACTTCTTTCTTTTTTCTTTTGTATGAAGGAGATTGTATAAAAGAGATAGATGCATAAGGAGAGCACAACCAAGGAGAGCTTCAAGGAGAAGAAGATCGAGAAGGAGTGGGAGCATACATGTGTCTTTGAGCCTTGAGGTAAGCCATTTTCTTCGTCCTCCCTCTTTTCTTTATACATCTTGTGTATGGAGAGAGAGAGAGAGAATTATGAAAATTGAGAAAGAGATAAAGGAAAAGGGAAAGAGAGAGGGGATCGAGAGGGAGAGAAAAATTCAAAAAAGGAGAAAATTATGAAATTTCAGAAAGAGTGTATAAGAGAGATGGAAAGAGAAAAGTAAATTAAAATGTAATATTTGTGAAGAAATGTTATTTTTAATATAAATGAGCAAATGAGAGAAAGAGGAGAGAGAATTAGCTAATGTTAGTTTTTTAAAAGAAATATAGTGATTTAAAATCTTGCATTTACTATAGAATGTTTTTTAATTTGAGAGAGAGAGAGAGAGAGAGAGAGAGAGTTGGTAAGAGAGAGAGAGGAAGATAGAGATAGAGGAAGAAAGACAGAGAGAGAGAGAGAGAGAGAGAGAGAGAGAGAGAGAGAGAGAGAGAGAGAGAGAGAGAGAGAGAGAGAGAGAAAGGAACCCCAAGCCTTGTAACATCTACACTATACACCAAAGGTTCTTCTTCAAAGTTTATCTGTAGGACATGCAAGAGAACTCGACATAAGGAGCAAGACTACTTGAACAAAGGAAAACCGAAGTGCAAGACTTGCAACAAGTTTGGACATATCGTTAAGAATTGTTGAAATCAAAAAGCAAATTTTGTACAAGAATCATCACAATCTTACGAACAATATTCTAAAAATATTTTATAAAATTACCTACACTCTTGTCAACTACCGCCAAGGGGATTATGAAAAGTATCATGCTAGAGACACGTTTAATAGATGATTGAATCTCATAAGCAAAGAGAAGGATATGCATTCAAGCTGAAAAGCTATAAAAGACGTACTTGCTCAACCATCAATTAATCAAGTTTCTTCCATGACATTATGGTTTGATTCTTATTCTTCTTCTATCCTCCTTAATCCACTAATCTCTTTGTGTTTATCCATGTTTTGTAACATCCTTTAATAAACCCTACCATGAAATCTCATCATGGATTTGCCACAAAAGAGAACTAAAGGGGGGAAGGGGGGAGGTGAGTCTTGGTGATTTCAACTGGCCGTATCAAGAAGAGTGAGTAGTGAAAGATGCGCTTACAAAGATGGTAAAAATAAGTTCATCTCTTGTGTAGATAAACACACACACAGAGAGAGAGAGAGATGTGTTTACATTTTCAAAAAGCCAAAATGACCTATGAGAAAAGAAATGAAAACCTCTGCCCATTTCGTCTTGATTAGAGCACAACAATGTTAAATGAAAACAACCAACCATGATGACTACAAGTATAGACTGCCACCATGTACAAAAATGATCTTTGAATGATCCTTTAACTAGCCTATAAGATCCCACTCCAATCAATGTGAAACTCTAGAAATAATGTACCCTCCTCAAGGCAAGAATGTTTGTCATGTGAAATCAATTCCACACACACACACACAAAGTGAAAACATATATCCACCATAAAAGAGCAATATTATTTTTATTTACATGAGATACAACATCTTCATTGTAGAGCATCACTAATAGAACACATTAGCTAAATAATCAAACAATTGAAACAACATCATAAACAAAAATGATGCAATTCGCCAGGTCAAAATTAGGCAACACTCCATAAACCATAGTCAAAATGGATTGAGCTGATCTCACAATCTCCATTTTCCAAAGTGTTAGGAACTCAATGACCTTTACGTTGTTGTTGAGGAAATAAAGAGTAAAAAAGCATGTAGAGTATTCATTATGGGTAGGTTTGATGTCTGTTTTGGTGCGATCATAATATACATCATCTCTGGCTCGTAAATTACAACCATGCAAACATATATGCAACATTATGAACATCTATAAATCTAAAAATGTGAGGTCTAAAGCTTGTGATACTGGATTGTAGTTAGACAACTATTAGAACAGCTAAAATCTTCATGTTGATTAGAGGAAAACAATCGCCTCTCTTTATATGGAAGACTTTAAGCCTAATGAAGATTTCAAAAATATTTGTATCAATGATTTTCATACTCATGAAGATTACAAAAAATTTTGTTTGAATGATTTTCATACTAACAAAGATTACAAAAAACTTTGATTCTCTCTCTCTCTCTCTCTCTCTCTCTCTCTCTCTCTCTCTCTCTCTCTCAAACTTACAAAGAATGTCCCACTTGAGCCATAATGACAACCCTTGGCTCTGGGGTTTTGTTGGCTTCTAAGTTTCACTTGATGAACTTAATTGAGAAGGGGTTCATGTAATGTTGACGTAGAAATACCAAGTCGTTCGATAGCCTTCTTAACCTGCATCATATTAAAATTGAATGCTTACCAACCTCAACCCTTGTATCTATTATCAATTGTATTTCTTAAAAGTATAAGACGAACTCCCACCCCCTAGATTGTGACATCACAAACTTTATATCAAGGAGGCACTATATTTCTAGGTGCAATTGGAAGCAAGGGGTTGTCACCTTGAGTTGGGGAGTGATAATTTCTTGTCACCAACCATACATAAGTAGGTACACAATACCTCCCATATGTAAACTCACCCCAATCCATCCATCCTATACTTCAACTCACCCCAATCCTTCCATCACGTACTTCAACCACACCTCGCAAGGTATGCAAAGCCTCCCCTACTCACTAGGGCTAGCATTCATTTACCCCAATTATGCTTAGCTAGTTATGAAGTGCTTTTAGTGTGAGATCATCTAAGACTCATACTCCCTTACCCCTTCCAAATCTTGTTAACTCAAAGCAAAACTCAAATTTTCTTTCCTATTTGTTAGAGAGTTGCATAGTACATTGAAAATCAATAGGAAAAAACCCCTTTTTTTACATAAGAGAATGCGAAGAATGACTTGAAATTACTCTTAGCCCAATTAGCAAGGCAAAGGTGCAAGAATTATTACCTCTTTTTCCCAATCCATAAGATAAGTGGCCACTGCATAAGTAACAAATTGAACGAACGTGCCAACAATCAACCCAATCCAAAGCCCCTGAACATTACAATTTATCAAACACTCACTGAGGCATTGCTCATCTTGTATGAAAAGTGGGCTCCCATGCAACAAAAAGCATAGTATGCCCACATGAAAGTGCACATAGATCTATGGCCACTAGTAAAATGCCCAAGAACCCCCACTTATGCACATGCTTAGTGGTCAATACATGGTTATAAGCATACAACACATGCATGGTATACATACACCGATGGACATTTGCATGCCATAATCTTCAAAAATATACAAGCTTGGGATGCACACCAATAGCATGATACAAGTTATGTATATTGCTAGTGGTCCCTTACCCGCAGGAATAACTATCTACATATGTGGTGCCTTCCCTATGAATCCCATCTTCAAAATCACTATTGGGAAAGGATCATGAGAAAACTCTCTTTTCTCGTTTCAAGAAAGGCTTTAATTTGTGCAGAAAATCATTTAACCTTCAATCATGCGTTTGTTCAATACTAAGAAGCATAAAAGAGTCTATAGAGAGACAAACCTTTCCTTCTAGATGGGCTAGAAACGCTAGGACGCAGCCAACTGGTAGTCCAACAATGTAGAAAGAGGACAGATTCATATAGGCTCCAGCTTGTTGCCATCCTGATCCCCTTAGGACCCCTGGCAAGCACCATCAAATTTTAGCAGGAGCCGCAAAATCACATGATTGGCTATAGAACCAACTTTCAAAATGAATTCTTAAGAGTTATAACTTCTAATCTAGCACTAGGAATTCACTAAGAACTTCCATACCAGAGAGCACTGCTTGCAAAGCATCAAAAGCTGACGAGGCTGCAAATAGGGGAATATAGCCTGCTATAGTATCGACCACCTCCTCATCATTGCTGTAGACCCAACCCCACACATTCCGAACCAACAATAGGAACACTACCAAAATCAAGGCTTCAACACAGGCAAGAACCCGTGAGACATTCACCGCTAGTTCGGCAGCTTTCGCATTCCCGGCACCTAGCTCGTTAGAGAGTCTCGTGCTGAAAAAAGGGGCTAAAAACCCTTGAGTTGCTGTACAACACTGCATGCAGAAGTAATGGTGGGAAATCATATTATACTCTCAAAGACTGTATCTGGGCATCGATGCTCTAGCTTACCTTACAGCCGATGCCATACCAAACGGTATCATGTAGAGCATTGATTCTGAGTTGACACTTTCCCATTGAAAAGCACAAGAAGAAGGTTAGTGTTCAGTAGTTGCCTCTCATGGTCGAAATAATTGTATTTTGTGCTTATTGCACCAATATCGGCAGAGAATTAAAGAAGGACAATAGCTAACCAGATCGCAATGACTCCAGTTGTGAATTCCGGATTGGGTAGAAATCCAGAAATGATGACCAAGATCTCATATGACCACCACTCTAAGCTGAGATAAAGCCAAATCGCTCAAACCAAGATATACACTGTAACAAAGAAGCGGTAAAGCGCTCTCTCTCTCTCTCTCTCTCTCTCTCTCTCTCCCCCAACCAACACACACTGTACACACACACACACATCTTTTTCTGACACCAGAGCTGGCTTTCAAACCGCAAAGCTTACCACGTCATCATTGCCGAGGGAACTGCAAGTGCAAGAAAGCTCTTCATATCCTTCAGTGCTGCTGTAGAGATAGGAGCTACACAATGTGCGCATTTACTTGAGAGCTTCGTGTAAGTTGTGAGGGAGAAGACAGTGATCCACATGGAGATACTGTTTGCAAGAGCAGCCCCCTTGTAGCCCATGCCGGTGTGGAAGACCAAAGCCCAACAGATGGGCACATGGCAAGCCAAAGTGATGGAGAAGCACAGGAACAGCGGCCTGACGAGGCTCTGCGCTTGAAGGAACTTGACGAGGGAAGCATAGAATGAAGTGGCGAACAAGGTGGGGATGAGCCACACTCCATACGCTCCTGCTTTCGCTGCAAGCTCTGGTTCTTGCCCCAGCGCCACAAACACTTGGTCCATGTACACCCACAGAACTGACAGTGGCACCGAGACAACATTGAGCACCACCATCGACCTCTGCATGTATACCCCCAATTTCTGATACTCTCCCGCCCCAAACGCTTGCCCACATAACGTCTCCATTGCACCACTCAGACCAAGCTGCAGCTCCATCAAAACACCAATGAAGTACCCCCCAGCAATATATATATCATCCCTCCAACAGAAGGAAGAAAGGAATTAGGAGGGAAGCATGAGTTCATTGGTGGGCAGAAAATGGTTAATAAACACATTACAACATACACACAATAGTGCTACGCACAGTATTGCTTGCACAACATTAGCACACATGCAATGAGCTTCTGCAGGGGAGGCCGCATGCCGGCGGCCTGTGTTCATGCATGTAGGTAGGTCAGGTGCCCTGCCCACGCCCCCGACTGCACCTAGCTAGATATATATCCATGGATGCTAGACATTAGACGTAAACGTGAAACGCAAAGGGGAAGGACATTATACCACTACACTGTAGCCTGTAACGACGGAGAACGAATAGGCCAAGGAGGCTGCTGAGAGTTCGAGTGATCCTGTGTGGCCAACAAGCGTAGTAGAGACGAGCTGCAGCAAGAAATTTAGTAGATTGCCAACGATGAGGGGCCATGCCAAGCTGCACTGCATCCTCGCTTCCTGCCAGGTGAACCACTTATTCCAAGCCAGCTGCGTTTTCTTATCAAAAGTGGCAAGCAGCTGCTGCTGCGCAGGGTCGCCATTAGAAGCGCAAGAGCTCGTTATGGGAAGTCTCGCTTCTTGTTCTTCCCCGTCTCGCGGGAATGCTAATGCAGAGGCCGGCGGCATGATCGTCAGCACTTGCCACATGCGAGAGAGGAAGGAAGATTAGGTGTTCGGGTGCGCTGGCGACTATGGTATTTGGTGACTGGTCAATAATAAACGACCTTTTTAGAAGAGACAAATGGGGTTTGCCATGTGTTTCGAAAGGCCAGTCTTATGGTAAGACCCCGGACCGAGGTAGGCTAAGGGGGGAGGTATAGCGGCATGACCCATGCCTCCAATTTGAAGGGCTCTATAACTTTTCATTTATAGGGTTTGCCACTAGTCCCCTTTTCTTTTCAAAGAGACTAGCGTTTTGTGCGCATGGAACGCTAGGTCGCTTCCGGCAGCTTCACTATCAAGTAGCAAGCGAAGATAGTACGACAATTTCACTCAACAATCCATTTCTCATCTTTCTCTCTCCTCTTTTTCCCCTCTCTCTCTCTCTTTCCCCCCCAAATTCTTTGTCTAATTCTCTCTCTCTCTCTCTCTCTCTCTCTCTTTGCTTTCTATTTTAGTTTATTTTTTTCCTCTCCTGATTCTCTCTCTCTCTCCTTTTTTTCTCTCCTTGCTTTTCTTCTGTCTCTCTCTCTCCTTTTATTCTCCCCCCTCTCTCCTCTCTTTTCTTTCTCTCTCCCTCTCCTCTTTTTTCCTTTTTTCTTCTCTCTCTCTCTCTTTATTCTCTTTTTAAATTTTTTCTTCTCTCTCTCTCCTCTCTTTTCCTTCTCTTTCTCCTCTATTTTTTATTCTCTCTCTCTTTTTAAATTTTATATTTTCTCTCTCTATAATTCTCTCTACATGTTCTCTCTCTTTTCTTCTTCTTCTTTCACTTTCTTCCCCCCTAGTCTCTCTTAAAGTACGTAAATTTGATCTTTTTCTTATATATTATTCTCTCTTTAAGTTTATATTCTCTCTCTTCTCTTCTCTCTCTCTCTCTCCGTTCCCTTTTCTTCTCCCCTTTCTCCTAATTTTCCTTTTTTTCTTCTTTCCCTCTCTTTTAAATTTTATCTTTTTCTTTTCTCCTTCTCTCTTTTAGATTTCATATTCTCTCTCTCTCTCTCTCTCTCTCTTCCCCCCTCTCTCTTTCTCTCTCCCTTTCTCTCTCTCTCAAAAAATATTTAAATTTTAAGAAGACTTTTCTCTTTTCTCTTTTTCCCCATCTCTCTTCCTCTTTTCCTCTCTCTTCTTATTCTTATTCTTCTCTCTCTCTCTCTCCTCTCCTTTCCTTCTCTCTCCTCTTTTTTTTTCTTTCTTCTCTCTTTAAATTTTTTTCTTTTCTTTTTCTTTTAAATTTTATCTTTCCTCTCTCTATAATTCTTTATGTGTTCAAATTTTCTCTCTTCTTCTTATTATTTTCTCTCTCTCATTTTCTTTTCTCTGTCTCTGTCTCCCCTCTCTCCTCTTTTTTCGTTTTTTCTTTTCCCCTCTCTCTCTCTCTCTATAATTCTCTTTCTCTTTATTCCCTCCCTCTCCTCTTCTTTCTTCTTTGCTCTCTCTCTCTCTCTCTCTCTCTCCTTATTTTAATTAAAAAGAAAGTTTTTTTCTTTCTTTTTCTTTTTCTTTTCTCTTTCTTTTAAATTTTATATTTCCTTTCTTTGTAATTCTTTCTCTTCTTCTTCTTATTTTCTCTCTCTCATTTTCTTCTCTTTGTCTCTCTCCCCCCTCTCTCCTCTCTTTTTCTTTTTTCTTTTCCTCTCTCTCTCTCTCTCTCTCTCTCTCTCTCTCTCTCTCTCTCAAATTTCATATTTCCTCTCTCTATAACTCTCTTTCTTTCTTTTAAATTTTATCTTTCATCTCTCTATAATTCTCTCACTGTGTTCAAATTCTTTCTCTTCTTATTTTCTCTCTCTCATTTTCTTCTCTATGTCTCTCTCTCCCCCTCTCTCCTCTCTTTTCTTTTTTTCTTTTCTTCTCTTTCTCTCTTAAATTTTATATTTCCTCTCTCTATAATTCTATTTCTCTCTGTTCTCCTCTCTCTCTCTCCCTCCTCCTCTTCTTTCTTTTTTGCTCTTTGTATATATATCTCTCTCTCTCCTTATTTTAATTAAACAAAAAGCTTACATTAAAAAGTTTAATCTGAGAGAGATATGTGGCAAACCCTAAACTTATTTATTGTAGCCTACAAAGAACATTTTGTACAAACACGTAGCAACCCTTTTTCACATGTTGCCTTTATATTATATAAGGGGCCGCCATAATCCATGTATGGTCTACCTTTGAATGATCTTACATGTGGAGATCATATGATCCCTGTGTGTGTGTGTAGGTGAGAGAATTTCAAATCATTACATATAGAAACATCGACCTATAAGTGGTGGCTCAAAAAATATAGCATATCACACAAAGAAAGAACATTGATCCAACAGTGTTGACTCAAATATGTAGTGTTGACTCAAATATGTAGTTCATTGGACAAATAATATATTCAAAAGTGTTGGCTCAAAACTATAGTTTACCTTACATTATAAGTCACATTAGATTGGATGCATGTGTCTTTACCAATATAATAGTGAACATCATCAATCTTGTAATACATTCCAAGTGGTGGCAATTGTACATGCAAGAGGAATAGTCAACACTAAGATATTGAATAACTCGATTCATTCAATTATTAGCAAAGCAAGACGTAATAGGGATCAATAACATGCAAGTTTTCAAAATTTCATGAATTTTTGTTCAAAAGGGCAACTTTGGCCTTAACATGATAGCTTGAGTAATAAAATATTCAATGTCAGTTTATCTACAAAATTAATGCATGTTTAGAAGTGTAATATGTCCAAGCATTACAAATGCAAATATAACCCTCCTCTTCCCTCCCTCCCTGCCTCCCTCCACCCCCCTTCTCATGCATGTGGACATGTCGAACAAAGAACATTGATATGTAGTGTGAAGTTTGCACACGTATGTGGAACTCTCTCTAAATTTGAGGCCTAAGGCATGCTTTTCAAAAGTGTATCACGTATGCATAGCATAAGCATATTTACACATCACCAATGTTGAGCACAAATTTGCACACAATGTAAACCACATAATAAGCACATAAAGTAAGAAAATTATATAGTGGTAGGGTTGGTACCATATTCTACATAATCATAGTATAACCACATATAATACACTTAGCATGGACAACATACAATGCTAGAGATGGTACCACATGATGAATCCTCACATTACATCAATGTGTAACACACATTCATTAACACTTGATTGATTTCTCATTCTTTCTTCCAATCATTTACTCTTATTCTCTCACATACCCTTCTATAGTGTAGGATACATGACGGAGCTTCCACTATGAATCCATGGAGATGCACTAGGTTGAGAGAGAAGAGAGCAGACACAACATGTGTGGGTATAATGACATGAACCTCTTGAGGTTTTTCAGATATATATATCAAACATAGTACAATACCCGCAAAGGGTATGTTCACACGTGTAGGGTGCACGCATAGTGGCCCTTCATTTCCAACAACCTCCCACCTAAGCAGCATGCCTTAAGGTTGAAGAAAAGAATCAGCTAATTCTAAGTATGTACAAAGCTGAAATACATATATCTATCCAACTCCCGAGTCCCATCATCTAGCGGCAATGAGCAACCACTCTGCTGCAAGACCCTTCGTGAGAGGTCTATAGGATTATCATATGTATATACCTTGACAAGCTCAATGCTCTTTGTTAAGTACATCCCTAATAAAGTGATACTTCACCTGTATGTGCTTTGTTTTTGCATGAAAGACAGGATTTTGTGCTAGTATGATAGTACTCTAACTATCACAATGGAGGACAGGAACCTCTGTAATGCCAAGCTCTCCCACCAGACGTGAAATCCATAAAGCCTCCTTGCATGCCTCAATGGCAGCCACATACTCTGCCGCTATAGTAGACAATGCAACACACTTTTGCAACCTGGATATCCAAGAGATTGATCCCCTTGTGAAGGTGAATACATACCCTAAAGTAGACTTCTTGCAATCAGAATGACTAGCATAGTCTGCATCTGTAAAGCCAATAACAGATGCCTTCTGCTTTCCAAAGCAAATGCACAAATCCTTTGTGCCCTTAAGGTATCTCATGATACCCTTCACTGCTTCCCAATGCTTTTTTCCAGGATGTGTCATGTACCTGCTAACTACTCCCACCACAAATGAGATGTCAAGACGTGTAGCAGCCATAGCATATATCAAGCTACCAATAGCTAAAGTATACAGAATCTTGGTCATTTCAACCTTTTCATAATCAGATGTAGGGCTGTCATCTACACTAAGTTTCACATATGGAGGCAATGGTACACCAATCACTGTCCCGCCCTCCATATTGGAACATTGCAAAATCTTGGATACATACTCCTACTGTGACAGATAGAGAAGATCCTTTGACCTGTCCCTGGAAATACACATCCCAAGAATATGATTTGCCTCACCAAGATCCTTCATGTCAAAACTATTGTGTAGGCTTTGCTTCAAGGTGTCCAAAGCATGAACATCCTTGCCTGCAATCAGCATGTCATTCACATACAAAACCAAGAGAAAAAGGGTGCCATTTGCTGCCTTTTTGGTGTATAAGCATTGATCCACTTGACTCCTGTTGAACCCTTGAGATTACATGAATGTATCAAACTTGTGATACCATTCTCGTGGTGCATGTTTAAGTCCATACAAACTCTTATTGAGTTTACATACCATCTTTTTTTTTCCCTTTGCCACAAAACCCTCTGGCTATTACATATCCACGTGTAGATCACCATGTAAGAAAGCAGTCTTTACATCCATCTGTATGAGTTTCATATCCTCACATGCAATCAAGCCCAATATGGTTTGCAAAGTAGTCATCTTGACTACATGAGAGAAGATCTCATAAAAATCAAACCCATATTCCTACTTGTACTCCTTTACAATAAGCCATGCTTTGTACTTTGGCAAGGAACCAAAAGTAACTTTTATCTTATAAACCCATTTGCATGGTAGTCTTTTCTTCCCTTTATGAAAATGCACCAAATCCCAAGTGCCATTCTTCTCTAGAGATTCCATCTCTGACAACATAACCTTATGCCATTTCTTGTTATCCTATCTATCCATTGCTTCTTTGAGGCATGATGGTTCACCACAATCTGTCACCATGATATAATTAGCAGCATACTGAGCACCAGGAACAAACCTATCTGGCTATCTTGAAATTTGGGTTGACCTATGGACCAAAGATTCAAGGTTTGCTGGTTGTTGGGCCTACAAATTTGCATTTATAGCCCGCTGTCCAGAAATTTCAGCATGTTATTTTGCTAGTTCCGGTTGTCCTAACTTCGTGTTTTCCTGCTGAGACTGTGGTATATCATGGGCAACTCCTTGTTGATCATTTTCAACATCATTCCATGCAGTTTCAAGGTCATTTATAGTAAGTATTTGCTGCTGTCCAATAGGCATTCTTTGTTGTCCTATAGGTATATCTTCCCGGGATACAACCCTTTTGACCTCCTCTATCTTTTCGGGCTATTTGTGCATGTGGTCTTCTCGGAAGATAACATCATTACTACCTACTACTTTCCTTTTCTCGGGATCACATAATCAATACCCCATTTCATCCTCATCACCATATCCTAGGAAAAATGCATTTATAGGACTTTGGCTCAAGTTTGATGTGTTCTTCCTTACGAATATGCACGAATGTCTCACAACCAAACACTCTCAAGTGAGCTTACGAAGGTGGCTTGCTTGACCACACTTCCTGAGGAACTCTCCCCCCCAAAGACATGTTTGGTATAACTGATTTATCAAGTGAACAACTTATACTAGCCTTTGCCCAAAATCCATGAGGTATGCAGTATGAGATAGCATAGTACTGACCTTGTCCTGTATGGTCCAGTTCATATGCTCTGCAACTCCATTTTGGGGTAGATTATGAGGGGTAATGAGCTCTCTCTTTATCCCTTTACTGTCACAAAAGTCATGCAAGGCCTTTGATACATATTCCCCACCATTGTCAAAGCGAAGATATTTTAATGTTTTACTAGTCATATTTTCAGCAAATGCTAGAAATTTCTTGAATTTATCCAAGGCCTCGTCCTTACGATGGATAGAATACACCCACACTTTGCGTGTAGCATCATCAACAAAAGTGATAAAGTATTTATTTCCCCCTAGAGACAACCCTGGCATTTGATATACATCTGAATGTACCAACTCTAAATGAGAAGATTTCAATAAAAGAGACTTTTTATGTGATGTTTGAGTATGTTTACCATAGATACAATGATAACAATGGTCAAAATCAACATACCTCAAACATGGCAAATAACCCAAACGAGTAAGCACTTTCATTCTAGTTTGACTCATGTGTCCCAACCGTCCATGCCACAATGAAACACTCGGCTAGTTAGCAATGGCAACAACATGGTCACGCATACTAGATACATGCAATGGATACATAGTATCACTCTTAGAGCCTCTAGCAATGATTCTAGATCCCTTACATATCTTCCATTTGCCATCCCCAAAAGTGGTGTGATAGCCTTCATCGTCTAGATGCCTTGTGCTTATCAAGCTCTTCTCAAGCTGGGGTACATGCCTCACATGATGTAAGGTAAACACTGAAGAATATTGAAATTCCAACTACACACTGCTAATCCCTACAATATCACATGCATAGTTGTTCCCCAAGTAAACAACACCATGTGTGCCACCACTGTAGTCAGAGAATCACTCATGGTGTGATGTTACATGAAATGAAGCACCTGAATCAAGGATCCAAGTGTGCATGTCATCATTAGAATCTACAATAAAAGACGGTGCGCTAAAAAAAAGAAGCAAATAGGACATCACTGCCACTGTCACTCTAATGATTGACTACATTGACTTCCTTTATCTTGACATTGCTCTTCTTTGTAGGTTGGCTATCTTTTTTCTCATCCTTGCTATCGTCAATCTTTTTACCCTTATCTTTATCTTTCTTCCACTTATAGCAATCTCGCTTAAAGTGTTCTTTCTTGCCACAGTGATGGCACTCTACATCTTTCCCACGAGACTTGCTGCATCCTTTATTTTCAGATTTTTCCTTCTGTTGGGATTTGCCTCTAGTATGCAATGCATTGGAAGACTTGTTGGCTACAATATTATTCTATCTATTTAGCTCTTCCATAAGCAAAGAGCTCTCCACATCGGAGACTGGAGTATATCAGCATGGCATTGGAGTTACTCATGGCTGTCCTGAACGTATCCCAACTTTCAGGCAAAGTGCATGGTAGAAAAGTAGCCTTAAACTCACCATCAATGTTAAACTTCAAAGCAACCACTGAAAATCAAGTTAAACTCATTGAGATGTACCGACAGGGCTTTACCTTCCTTCATTCAAAGGTCCATCAACTTCTTCAGCCAGTAAACCTTGCTAGCAGCATTCTTCTAAGCATACAACTCCTCAAGTCTAGTCCACATAGCATAGGTAGAATCCAACTTCTCTATGTTAAACAACAAAGAGTCTAAAACTAAAAGCTCTATCGTAGAGCATGCAAGCTCATCCAAATCTTCCCAATCCTCTTTCTCAATGTTTGTTGGTCATACCCCCTTTGGCTTAATGGGATTCACCTGTTTCTTTTGCACTAAGACATTGTAGCACTACTTCTGCCATATGGCAAAGTTATGTGCACCCTTAAGCTTTTTGATATGCAAAAGGTTGCTTCTATCACTACTGCTAGCCATGATTACAGCCCAAAGATGACTTTGTCACAAAAGACAAGCCCAATGTATCACACAAATAACAAAGATGAAAGGCAAGTACCAACTAGCAATATTTTCGAAATTTTCAACTTAGTTCCACCTATTGATCATGTTCAAGAATAGCTAGGAGTATGGGCTTAAAAACATACATCAGTACTTTACTAAATAGCATTTGATAGCATTACAGATAACATGTCTACATGTAAGACCTACTGTCCACCATAGTGTACAACATGCAAATCTCTGTAAAAAATTATATATTTTAGCCCAAGATTGATGCACAAAGCATGTGCAATCAATGTCCAAGCATATGCCTATGATTTAGTACCAAATCAGTATCCAAATACATCAATGGGAAGCATAAATCTGTACCGAATTCTCTCCCAAATATAGTACCAAATGAGTGTTTGCTGTAGCAAATGACATTCACTACTCAAATGCATTCCGGAGTCATGACAAAGCATGTGACATCAACCATAAGCATCAGTGTATCAACCCAAGTAGTTAAGAAGCGCCCAAGAAGTAATAGGCATGTATTTCACTAACAAAATAATCTTCAGCCTTGGTTATGATAGCAGCCAAATCTCTGACAAACTGAGTAAGAAAAATGCTCAAATCAACTCCAAGATGATCTCCGATTGGTAGGCAAATATCCCCAAATGTATGGGCATCAACCAAGTATGAATAGGCATCATGTATGCATCACCACTGAGCAAGAACCTTTCAGGATAGGGGACTACCCTGTGATTTCAGCCTATGGACTATTATTCATAGTCAATATCTGAGTATGGAAGCGCTCCAAGAGCAATGCCAATGCCAAAACAATGCTTAGCATCCAAGCTATGTTGCCAAGAGTATATACTAACTGCCAATGATGGGGAGAGTTGAAGATTGATGCTGTCTGTCAATGAAAACAGGGTACTGTCATGATGCAAACAACGTCGTGAGCTATTTCTGATGCAGAGGACCTGCTCTTTGGCCAATGACCCTCTTAGGGGTGCTCAAAGCATTACCATGAAGGACCTGAACAAGCATAGAAAGGTTGGAAGTAGCTGGGAAAACATGGAGCATCAAATGCATACCTTTGAATGAGAAGCCATGGCTGCCAATGGAGAAATCTTCGAATGCAAGCTGAAGCAATGTCGAGGAGCTCCTCTGTCCAACTTTGATACTAGTTTGTAGTGCAAGATACGTGATGGAGCTTCCACTATGAATCCATGGAGATGCAGTAGATTGAGAGAGAACAGAGAAGACACATCTTGTGTGAGTACAATGACATGAATATCTTTAGGTTTTTTAGATAGATATATCAAACATAGTATAATACCTGTAAAGGGTATGTTCACCCGTGTAGCGTGCATGCACGTTCGCCCTTTATTCCTCACACCTTCTACATAACATATAATAGATTCAAACAAAACCTACAAATATATAGGCCTCATAAAAATCAATCAAGACAATTATCAAATAAACATGTATATTAAGAACATAAATGAAGAAATTTTGAAAAAGCTAGCGACAAAGCACACGCTTATTTATAAATCATCTTCTCTTGCATGCAAAGCTCCTCTCTCCAATATATTGAACATCTCCTTGATATCTCCTACATGCAAATCATACATAGCACCTCCCACCACATGATATCACTACCCTGAAGAAAGTTTATTATGAGCTTTGAACATATATTATAAGCATTAACTTGATTAGCCCATGAGGGAAATATTAGTGAAGTTATAGACTCTCTCTCTCTCTCTCTCTCTCTCTCTCTCTCTCTCTCTCTATCAATTCTAATAAAAACCATACACAACTAGTTTCCAGGCCTTCTACATGGACATGGTAAGTAGTTGTTGCCACCCACTAGTAAAAATGATGTATAATAAAATATATTGCGTAATGGCGATGTCTTGACACCATCTTTATACATTATGTTTTGAACAAAGTTAAAGAATGGTGAGTGCATGAAATTTACTCATTGAGACTACATGAACCATTAATTACTTTGTCTTACATAGCTTTCGATCGATAGTAAATGGTCAATGATAATATGTTATGCACATTTGATAGATAACCTTCAAATGTCTTTGGCTTTTAATAGCATCCCACTATTTGACCTACTTGACTTGAGCTCAACATAGCGTGCAACTATTAACCGTCAAACGAGAGAGGCGACAAGATGGGAAAATAGCAGAATGGCAAAAAGGCAGCAAAAAGCAATGCAAATGAAGTGAGAGGCGTAAGGCGTATAATAATGTTTGCTAAATGCCCGCAGCCATATAATTCACGCCAGCCATCAAGGGCACTATGCCACGCAAGAACATTTGCACATTGTGTTTGGACTGTATCCAATCTGAATCAAATAAACATCAATAGAAAACAAAAGCAAAAAATGACTAGACACAATGATCCTAACCTTGAATGTGCTATGAGTAGCACTGCACGAATAAGCTGGTATTTCAATGGACAAACCACACCCAAAAGTGCAGTTATGGGCTCAAGAGTTTGCATTCGAAGGCTTGAACTGATAAACCTAGACCCAGAAGATGAAGAATTGGTACCTCCTGCTCATCTTAGGATCAAACTCACCACAAAAAGTGGACATGTTGATGCACTCATCGATGAAGGAGCGGATTTCAATACTTTGACTTATGAAGCTTGGACTTTAATAGGCCGACCAAAGCTCACATCGTCCAATGCAACTCTTAACACTCACGGTGGACAGCCACGTTCACTTCTACGAAAATATAGAATTCTTGCAACCATCAGAATAGAAAGCTTGCCCATCATGTTCAACGTCCTTCCAAATAGGGAGAACAGTGGGAAAGAAATCCTCCAACGACCCTTTAAAAAAGAGATAAAGTGTGAGGTCGACTATTGTTAACAAGATTTTTGAATGGATTTTTGAAGTAAGGACAAGTACAAGGAAAGCCTCAAATTTTGGAAAATGGCTTGAAATTATGTTGTGAAAGAGAGTCGGGCTCCCTCGTGTGCAAATTGTAATGATAAGGGACAAAACTTCAACATGGAAACAAGGACTAAGTTCATGTAAAGTGAGAAGCGGTCTTTTGGCCATAGCATGAGAAGGATGCCCAAGGGCAAAGGGAAAACCCTAACCCTAGAATAGAAACCCTTGGAAGGATGTGAGGAGGAGGAAATCGTAGAGAGAGGGCAGAATGAAAGAGAGGATGAACAAGTGATTCAAAAGACCATAGAGACTGAGAGAGTCCTTGGCCATGTTGAAATTGAGGAGCCACATTGGGGGTTGGGCTCACAATCAATACCTTGGAGAGTGCACATTTGTGAAGAACAAGGAGAATGTGAAGTTGAGGTTGAAAATCCTATTAGTGGGACTGATAAGTTAATGGAGGAGGATGAGATGGAGATAGAGGACTTTCTCTCAATATCGATGACTTTGAAAGCAGAACATGATGGACATGAGTCCAAGATTGTTTTCCTTGATGTGAAAGAGAGTGAGGAATTTGCTAAGGCAAAGAAGGCTAACTTGTCTAGTATTGATGAAAATGATGACATGGAGTTCTTTTGGAGCCTTGAGAGGAGGTTGGAAGAGAAAAGTGAGGGGTGTCCAGGTGAGACCCCAAGTGATGAAATTTGTCTAGATGTGATTGGGAGTCCTAGAGAGGCTCTAGCCATTGAGAAGGAGTTTGCGCATGAGAGTCCTAGAGGAGCTCAAAAGGTTTTTGCTAATGGTTTTGATGTAGAGACAAGCCAATCTTGATTGGCACATTGTGAGAAAAGAATGCTTGCTGTCAAAGAAGAAAAAGGTAATAGAAAGAGAGAGAAATCCTCTAGTTTTGAGACTTGGAAGATGTTGAGGTTGAGAATGAGGAAATGAGCAATGTCTTGGTATCAATTGAGGTTAAAGCTATGGGAAGCGAGTACAAAGAAAATCCTCCAAATATAGAAGTTGATTGTGAGTATTTTGAGGCTAGTAATATGCACTCTTGGTGTGATGTTGGTGATGGAAGCTTGATGGCTTCTAATCTTGCCGATGATCAAAAGTTTGGAGAGATTCTAAGTTTTGGTGGGAATTCAAAAGGCATTCCAATTGTTGAGGATGCTTTAGATGTTGTTGAGAGCCCTCGAGTGGCTTGAGTGTTTCATGACTTTGGTTGTCACACTGAGAGGAGTGAAGTTAGCCCAACATATCTTGAACGTCATGTTGTTGAGCAAGTTATTGGTTCTGACAAAAAGGCACAAGTATGTGTGATCACATAGGCTTGTGTAGAGGAACTCGGGATCAAAATGATCGAGGGATTTGGTTTTAGGCTGAGGTTGGCTAATCTTGCCTGGATAAAGTGCCTGGGGATCATATGAGACTTTGAGGTGAAAGTCTATGATGTTCCGATGAGGATCAATTGCCATGTTATGCCTAATCGAATAGGGGCCTTCCTTGAATTATTCAAAGACCATGGCTTAGGAAGGCTGGAGCTATTCAAGACTGGGGCAAGGGCACAAACACCATATATGATTATCGAGGTTTGCCTTAAAAAATTGACATGTCCACAAGAAGGCCCATAGAGATTGAGGATAGTGAGAATGATGAGTCTGAGGAAGAGGACACTGATTTTTCAAGTAGGGAGGAAGAGGAGTATGAGTCCAAGACTAGATTTGTTGCTACTCAAGAAGTGTCATGTCTTAATTTGGAAATTGGAAAAGAGGGAGAGAGAGTTGGAGAGATGATAAGTAATATGCCTGAGCAAGCAAACGCTATAGAAGATATGACTTGTGAAAGTTCTTGTAAGTCAAGAATTAAGGACAATGAGCTTGAAAAGGATCCATGTGGGTTGACGACCGAAGACAAAACTCATGTTAATGGCATGAAACCCTTGGAAGGATGTAAGGAGGAGAAAACCCTATAGAGAGAGCATAATGAAAGAGAGGATGAATAAGTGATTCAAAAGACTATAGAGATTGAGAGAGTCCTTGGCCATGTTGATATTGAGGAGCAACACTGGGGGTTGGGCTCATAGTCAGTACCTTGGAGAGTGTAGATTTGTGAAGAGCAAGGAGAATGTGAAGTTGAGGCTGAAAATCCTATTAGTAAGATTGATAAGCTAATGGAGGAGGATGATATGGAGGCAGAGGACTTTCTCTCGATATCAATGCCTTTGAAAGTAGAACATGATGGACATAAGTCCAAGTTGGACATAAGTCCAAGATGGTTTTCCTTGATGTGAAAGAGAGTGAGGAATGTGCTAAGGCAAAGAAGGCTAACTTGTTTAGTGTTGATGAAAATGACGACATAGAGTTATTTTTTAGCCTTGAGAGGAGGTTGGAAGAGGAAAGTCAGGGGTGTCCAAGTGAGACCCCAAGCAATGAAATTTGTCTAGATGGCATTGGGAATCCTAGAGAGGCTCTAGCCATTGAGGAGTTTGCTCATGAGAGTCCTACAGGGGCTCATAAGGTTTTTGCTGATGGTTTTGATGTAGAGACAAGACAATCTTGCTTAGCACATTGTGAGAAAATTTTTTTTGATGGCAAAGAAAAAGAAGGTGATAGAAAGAGAGAGAAATCATCTACTTTTGATGTTGGAAATCTATTGGAAGTCCCTAGTAAGAAGTATCAAAAGAATCTTCTTACACGAGTCTACTGAATCCGAGGAGGATTGGGGTTGGAACTCTGAAGGGTTCATTGTGAGGGTGAGGATGAGCAATGAATATTGATAAAAAGAACTTTTGTGTTTGCATTTGCATGGAACATTGTTACCTTAGTGTAGGCTAGGCACCATTATACTCAACGCATCCATGTATTTTATGTAAGCATTGCTTGCTTGACATGCATGGCATTCTTTTCAAACTAAATTTCTTCTCAAAACGTGACGTGTGCTGACCACGTTGTACATCAATGGCATGATCATGGTGTTTCAATATAGGTGCACAAGGGTGTCATGAGGTGCCCTAGCGGTGGGCCCTACTGTGAGGCTTGGGATTCTTATTCCATCATCATGTGTGAGAGAGTGAGGGGAGGGGTGAGAATAGGTCTTTCTTATGATCAATGATTGAGAGAAGAGGATGAGAAGAGAGTTCCTTATTTAATTGTGGGGTATCTAAGTACATATGGCTCATGAAGAGTTTAGGGTTGCTTATATATGTATTATTTTAATTTTTTTAAATACCTAGACTGACCTACTATATACATACGTTACATAGTTAGTACATATTCAAGATTGTTTTGTGGAATGTGCTAGATATGGTACCAATTATGGAGGGTTTTTTCGTTGTTTTGATTTGGGTGTTTGATTGTATTTTGTATGTGTGTAATAGCCCAAATATAATTACATATTGTTGTTGCTTGTATATGTACTGTGTGTGTTGCATGCTTGTTTGAGCAAACATGCATAAGGATAGATGCTTACAAGACCCTTATCCAAAGGGGATAAAAAGAGAAACCCATTACCCAGGCTACATTAGGCAGGTGAAGAAAACAAGTAATGTACGTGAAGAAGGCAAGGCAAGAAGGTGTTGGAAAGAGGAGGAGGAAGGTCAAGGGCCAGAGATAGAAAGAGGGAGGAGTCCAAGGGGAAGAAGACCCGAGAGAGAGAAGAATCGGGGATAGGAGTTCTTGAAGGAGCAGGGCTTGCTATTTTGGTCGAGGAGGGATCGCCATCTATTTGGGAGGGTGGTTGACTCAAAGAGGAGGAGGAAGGCCAACTTGAAGAGAGGTGTGGAGCGAGGCCATGACCATGGTAGAGGCTGTAGTCTTATTGATAATGGGGGATCTTACTACTATGTAGGGAATCTGAAGGTGCCTTTTTCAGGACTTGACAGAGTGAAGAATGTGATTGTGGATACAAGGTGGCTACTTGTTTCTCTCAATGCAGCTCTTCTATAGCCTATATTATAGGCTAAAGCTCAGAATTGTGAAAGACAAACAGCTACAATGTGAACACCACAAGATTTTGTAGTCTGTGATGGTGGTCAAGATCTGAAAAAATCCGTGCGGGTCTCATTGAAAGTGGAGAAGCTACTGCATATGAAATTTATTGTGATGCATGTGGTTTGGAAGATGAATGAGCTATTAAAAACATCAGAATAAAGGGAAGCATACAACTGAGTATGACTATAGCAATAAACAAGGAACCGGCAGGTGGAGAGAATTGCAACGATTGCATGCATATGACTCTATCCTCAATTAATCATCCAGAGGAAAACAGTGGAAAAAAATATTTATATACTGGTGATTCTTGTATAGAGTGCAGGTTGGCAACGTCAACAATACCAGAGCTCATCCACTCACTCGAAGACTTGGCTAATGAAGTAAGGAGATGCCTTCAACATATGCAACTACAGCACTCTTCTATCATCATCACAACCTCTGGGGTTATGAAGCCAATGATTCTTTTGGGCGAACACCTCCGAGTAGAATTGGGAAGCAACTGACTTGCAATAATAAGAAGCCAATCGTATGATAAGGTTGGGTCTGTAAGTTGCCAGGACTAAAGTAAGGCGGCTTGTTATTTCATGAGAAAAGAGAGAGTAGTAAGAGTTGTAGGGTGACGGCCAGCATGATCTAGAGTTGTATGTATACTGAAGGGTGGCACCAAACTGATCTGACTATGTTCATAAAGTGGCAGGATGCTACTTAAGGTGTAAAAAAGGGCAGCTGCTTCAGACTTGCAGGGTTGCCTTTTCTTCGTCAATCATAGGGCAGCTACTTTGAAGGTTGTTGCATTAGGGTTTCTTATGCCCCAACTTCTCAAAGAATTCCATGCCAAGGGTGGATACATGCACTGATACACCATCATGGAGCATTACATGGCATGAGGCTCGTCAGAGCTATATCTCACAAATTCTAGTTACATGGGAACATGAGGGAGTACCCTAACTGAGCATGCACTTTATAGCACATCACTGGGGATATCCCGCACTCATTAGGAACGTCCGAGGTAAGAGGTAAGGTGGTAGGGTGAGACAGAGGGTCGTGAAGATCAACTGTGAGCTTGGGAATTCGTTAATTGCTTGTTATACATGGTCACCATGTTGGCGAGATCAGGAAAGGGGCAATGGTTAGAGTGGAGATTTTCCATCATTGTGAGGGTGACGATGAGTGAGGAATATTGATAAAAAGAAATTTTGTGTTTGCATTTGCATGGAACACCAGCACCTTAGTGCCGGCTAGGCACCAATTCTACTCAATGCATCTATGTATTTTATGTAAGCATGGCCTAGTTGACATGCATGGCATTCTTTTCAAACTAAATTTCTTCTCAAAACATGACATGTTCTTGACCATGTTGTACATCAATGGCATGAGCATGATGTTTTGATATAGGTGCACAAGGGTCGTGAGGCGCCCTAGCGGTGGGTCCTAGTGCCAGGCTTGGGATTCTTTTTCCATCGTTATATGAGAGATATGAGGGGAGGGGTGAGATTAGGTCTTTCTTATGTGATCAGTGATTGAGAGGAGACGATGAGAAGAGAGTTCTATATGTAATTGTCGGGTATCTAAGTAGATATATCCCATGAAGAGTTTAGGTTTGTTTATATATGTATTGTTTTCTTTTTTTTAGTACCTACAAAGAGCCTACTATATACATATGTTACATAGCTAGTACATATCCAAGATTGTTGTCTGGAATGTGCTAGATATGGTACTAGTTATGGAGGGTTTTTTCATTGTTTCGATTTCGGTGTTTAATTGTATTTTGTATGTGTGTAATTGGCCAAATATAATTACATAATTTTTGTCACGTGTATATGGATTGTGTGTGTTGCATACTTGTTTATGCAAACATGCATAACGACAGAGGCTTACAAGACCCTTATCGAAAGGGGCTAAAAAAAGAAACCCATTAACCAAGCTACATTATATGGGTGAAGAAGACAAATAATGTATGTGAAGAAGGCAAGACAAGAAGCTAGTGGAAAGAGCAGGATGAAGGTCAAGGGCCAGAGATAGAAAGAGGGAGAAGAGTCCAAGGGGAAGAAGACCTAAGAGAGAGAAGAATCGGGGATAGGAGTTTTTGAAGGAGCAGGGCTTGCTATTTTGGTCTAGGAGGGATCGCCATCTATTTGGGAGGGTGGTTGACTCAAACAGGAGGAGGGAGGCCAACTCAAAGAGAGGTGTTGAGCAAGGCCATGACCATTGTAGAGGCTGATGTCTTATTGATCATGGGGGATCTTATTGCTATGTAGGGAATCTGAAGGCACCTTTTTCATGACTCGACATAGTGGAACATGTGATTGTGGATACAAGGTGGCGGCTTGTTTTTCTTGATGGAGCTTTACTATAGCCTAGATTATAGGCTAAAGCTCAGAACTTTGAAATACAAATAGCTACAATATGAACACCAAAGACTTTGTAGTCTGTGATCGTGGTCAGGATCAGAAAAAATCCGTGCTCATCTTGCTGAAAGTAGACCAACTGTTGCAGACAAAGTTTATTGTGATGCATGTGCTTTGGAAGATGAAGGAGCTATTAAAAATGTCAGAATAAAGGGAAGCATACAACTAAGTATGACTATAGCAATAAACAAGGAACTGGTGGGTGGAAGAGAATCACAACAATTGTATGCATATGACTCTATCCTCAATTAATGATCTAGAAGCAAACAATGGAAAAAAACTTTATATACTAGTAATTCTTGTATAGAGTGCAAATTGGCAACATCAAGAACACTAGGGCTCATCCACTCCCTCGAGGACTTGGCTCATGAAGTAAGGAGATGCCTTCAACATATGCAAGTGCAGCACTCTGCTATCATCATCACAACCTCTAGGGCTATGAAGCCAATGATTTTGTTGCGTCAGCACCTCCGACTAGAATCAGTAAGCAACTGACCTGCAGTAACAAGATGCCAATCGTATGATGATCTTGGGTCTATAAGGTGCCAAGACTACAACAAGGCAACCTATTATTTCATGAGAAAAGAGAGATTGGTGAGAGCTGTAGTGTGATGGCCAGCACGATCGAGAGTTGTATGTATACTCCAGGGTGGCACCAAACTGATCTGACTATGTTCATAAAGTGGGAGGCTGTTACTCAAGATGGTAGAGTTCATGGGAATGAACGGTCGCTTGATGGAAAGAAGCCATAAAAAAGGGCGGCTGCTTCAGACTTGCAAGGTGGCCTTATCTTCATCAATCACAAGGCAGCTACTTTGAAGGCTATTGCAAAAAGCATGAAAAGAGAGAGTGGGAGGATAATTATTTGTGCCTTTCAAGACCACAACAGTATGTTGGTGCAGGTCTAGCACTCCAAATTCAATCATGAGGCTGCTATGCATTTATCTTGAAAGAAGGGAGTTTTGAATATTTTAGAACTCATGTTATGCGTGTGCACTATGATTGAATTTATCTCAAGCTATGCATTAAAAAGGCCAAATATGATGTTTTTTTAAACTTCCGCCACATGAGCTCTCTGTCAATAAGCTTAAGATAAAATAATTGCCTAATCAAAAGGGCACTTTTTTCCCAATTTGTTGTTGTGAAAAATTTAGGAAAGCCTTTTGTAGATACTGCTTGATCAAATCAAATTCAAGTGTACTCATGACTCAAAAATCCTAAATCAATATATAAATAAAAGAGGGGTTTGTTTTGTAGTTCTCCATGGTGTTCAAGAGTGACCTTGAGGAGATGATTATGATGGAGGGGGTTCTTAGGCTAGTGCTGCCTTCACGAATGTTTTAATGAGGAGAGTAGATTTGCATGATCTTCATAAGCTACTTTGTGGTTCTTTTGCAAGGTTGTAGCTAAGGTTTTTGTTCTTCTTGATTAGGTTAAAGGCAGTCGATTATCTTTTCATGATAAAAGGGAGTGAAAGGAATGTGGTATTGTTGCTCAGGAGTGAGTAAGGGGATAAGGGGGGGGGGGGGGGGTCCATATTGGTCCAAAGAATCATGATCTGGATCTTGGGTTCTCTTAGTTCTTCAAAGAAATGACCCTTAGAAATAATTGTGACCTTTGAAATCCCATTTAGCACTCCTTCCTTTGAAATAACTATGCATGGGGTTAATGTTTTGAGGGGAAAGAAATTAAAAAAAAAGCTGAAACATGTCCTTTCTTCTATACCTCGATCTTTTTAAAGCATAGGTGCTTTGCACTATCAAACCTTGAAGGAGTGGTTGACTAGATGTTCTTTAGAACCTTGTTAAAATAAAAATAAAAATCTTGTTCCAATGGTAGATAATGGCATTTGAAAAGATCATCTTTATGAGCCCACTCTTGTTAGAGATTTGGGAAGAGGCTCTTGGGTAAACTCATCGGTTGCTTGGTCCATATGTATTGTTAGATATTGCCCTTGTTAAGAACCTTATGATGAGATATTCCAAAGTGAGAAAATAAGATCACTTGGCACAAAGAGATTGACACTGTCCTTCCTTTGAAAATTTGAGAGAGGAGTTAAGGGTTGATATTGAGACTTGGAAATTTTGGAAGAGGTCTTGGGCTAAGGCAAAGGTATTTCTAGAAGAAATCTGTAAAGTCTCCACCTGTCCACTTGTAGGACACGTCTTAGTAGTCCATCGAGAAGAGAGTCCATCAAGCGCCGCCTGGCACTCCCACGGAATGCCACGGGGTTTGCGATCTAGGTCTTCCCGAGTCTGCCACGAAGCGGAAGCATTCCGACCGTTCCCACTTAGGATCAACCTGAATCAGGGCTCCCTAATGGTCAAGTTCCTGGGAGGTAACTAGCGTCGAAACTATTTTACGCAGAAACATCAGGGTTGAAGCGGATTTATACTGCACTTGATTCAAGGAGAATGGAAAACGAGAGGGATGCGAAGCTTGATCTCTCTGCCCATAAGGAACACTACAAGGAATTGGGCAATTAGTGACGCCGATTAGCGACGGCAGATATCGGCGTCGCTATTTGCTGCGACGCAAATAGCGACACTGCAGGAAAAAAAGCGCGGCCGAAACCCGAGCGCCGTTTTCATTTCTTTTGCTTCGACTTTTGAGAGCGAGAGCGAGGGAGAGAGCGAAGGCTTTGTGAGAGAAGAAGAGGAAGAAGACTTGCTGCCGCCGCCACTGCCGTTGTTCACAAAGGAGAGGAGGAGCCCTCATTGCAAAGAGAAGCTGCCCCATGCTCGCCATATCTCATTGGTGAGTCTCCCTCTCTCTTTCTTTTGCTTGTTGAAGGTTTAAATCGTTCTCTTTTGCTTGTTTAGGAGAGGAAATGAAAGAGAAGGAGAGGGAGAGGGAGAGAGAGGGAGAGAAAGAGAGGGAGAGGGAGAGGGAGAGAAAGAGAAAGAGAGGGAGAGTGCATTCTCTCTCTCTCTCTCCCTTTTTCTTGTTTAGGAGAGGAAACGAGAGAGTAAGAGAGAAAGAGAGGGAGAGGGAGAGAGAGAGGGAGAGGGAGAGGGGGAGGGAGAGAAAGAGAAAGAGAAAGAGAAATAGAGGGAGAGGGAGAGGGAGAGGGAGGGGGAGGAAATGAGAGAGGGAGAGAAAGAGAAAGAGAGGGAGAAGGAGGGAGAGTGCATTCTCTCTCTCCCTCTCCCTTTTGCTTGTTTAATGTTTAAATCACTTTATTTTTTGCTTGTTTAGGAGAGGAAATGAGAGAGAAAGAGAGCGAGAGGGAGAGGGAGGGGAAGGAAATGAGAGAGGGATAGAAAGAGAAAGAGTGGGAGAGTGCATTGTATCTCTCCCTCTCCCTTTTGCTTGGAGGATGTTTAAATCACTTTATTTTTTGCTTGTTTAGGAAATGAGAGAGAAAGAGAGATAGAGAGGGAGAGGGAGAAAAAGAGAAAGAGAGGGAGAGGGAGAGGGAGGGGAAGGAAATGAGAGAGGGAGAGAAAGAGAACGAGAGGGAGAGGGAGAGGGTGAGAGAGAGTGTGTGCATTCTCTCTCTCACGACGGGTTTGGTTGCTTGTTGTTTGAATCACTTTCTTTTTTGCTTGTTTAGGAGAGAGGGAGAGGGAGGGGAAGGAAATGAGAGAGTAGGAGAGAAAGAGAGGGAGAGGGAGAGGGAGAGGGAGAGGGAGAGGGAGAGGGAGGGGGAGGAAATAAGAGAGGGAGAGAAAGAGAAAGAGAGGGAGAGTGCATTGTATCTCTCCCTCTCCCTTTTGCTTGGAGGATGTTTAAATCACTTTATTTTTTGCTTGTTTAGGAAATGAGAGAGAAAGAGAGATAGAGAGGGAGAGGGAGAAAAAGAGAAAGAGAAAGAGAGGGAGAGGGAGGGGAAGGAAATGAGAGAGGGAGAGAAAGAGAACGAGAGGGAGAGGGAGAGGGTGAGAGAAAGAGAGAAAGAGAGGGAGAGGGAGAAAGAGGGAGAGAAAGAGAGGGAGAGGGAGGGGAAGGAAATTTAAGATAATAGACTTATTGATAATGGTACGCAATGTGCTTTGCCATGGGCCACGTACATTGGTAACTCTTTAAGATGGCTTAAAAATGGTCAATTCCTTCATAATGTCCAAGTAGGGGATCTAATTGTGATATGCATAATTCATTGTTTTTGTATTAACTTTATAGGCATGCCAAATTAGAAATCATGCCAACTAGTCAATGGAAGGACTAAAAGAAAATGATACCCTAGCTAATGGTCATTAAGGTACTTCATCAAAATGAACCCAAAAGTATTGTTATAGAAGAAGAAAGCCTTAAATTAAGTATAGGATAATTTCTCTTAGGTCTTATGACTATGAGTAGAATTGATTGAAATAAATTTTATTACTATAGTTATTAAATTTCATAGATGGTGCGCATTAATTTTAAAATGGATTACTTATACTCAAAGCCGAGATATAACAAATAATTATTTACTGGGACAAACAAGTCCTTGAGCATGATACAAGGCCGAGATATAACATCGGAAAATCTCTCAACTACTATATACAACGCAAGATTTATGGTCAACTTGCAACTTGACGTACATCTCCATAAAGCTATCCATTTAAGCCTCGTTTGCTGTAATGTAGATAAGATGGAAAACGAAGAAGGTCTTATTGTTCAAGACCGCGAGACGTATCTTAATTAGCGTGTCCCATGTCCTTGCTCTCAATGCAAGTTGGCAATTAGACGAAAACGCAGATTGTCTATAGAACACGTACAACGATTTGGCGAGTTTCAATCTGAGATCATTGATCAGGCGATTGAGGATTTTCAGTAAACGGTAATTTGAAGTTAATATTAATCATGGATTGTACTCTCAAGCTAATTGAAAACCATACACAATAAGATTGGGTCTTGTTGGCAAATTTTCTATCCAGGGGGGTGATGTCTCAACCCAAGGGGGAGTGTACCCTTTGCGGCCAATTAGAAGAGTTTGTGGACGTGCGATGGATGGATTGCAGGAGCCAATCGACCACTCACAAGGCCCATCTATACCGTCAATGCCAGAGGAGACAGACAACCTTCCCGACCTGCCTACAATCTTAGAGCCTGAGATGGAGGCAATGATCGATGCATTGATTCCCATGGATGTTGAGACATCTGACCCGCTTAGAGAGGAAGCATCCATACCATTATATGATGGGTGCCGAGTATCTCGGTTGAAGACATTGCTTGCACTCTTAAGTATGCAAGCAAAATACGGTTGGAGCGATATGAGTGTGATTGAGTTATTCAGGTACCTTGCACACATGCTTCATTGATTTTTTTTAAACAGTATTATTGCAAACATTTGTGTTTTTTCAAGGTGTGTTATGATTTTTTTCAGGTTATTGAAATATCATATATTGCCACCTGCAAATACCATGCCTGAGTCTCGTGATGATGCACAACATGTTTTACGGAAGCTTGGCATGGACTACAATAACATCCATGCTTGTATCAACGAGTGCATATTGTTTCGAGATGAATACGAGACTATGGAGACATGTCCAAAGTGTGGTGCTCACAGGTATCGACAGGACTTGCAAGGAAAAACCATCTCTCAAAAAGTTCTCAGACACTTTCTGCTCATCCCCGGCATAAACCACATGTTTTGCACGTCTGCCTTGGCAAGCTTGACAATGTGGCATGTGCAGAATAGGTCCACGGATGGAGTTCAACGAATATCAGCGGATTCGCGTGCATGGAGCCACATTGACTCTACCTTCCCAGGCTTTGTGCGAGAGCCAAGGAATCTTCGGCTCGGTCCTGCCATGGATGGTGTGAATCCATTCGGTCTGCGCTCAACTTCTTATAGTGTGTGGCCTATAGTGCTTGTCAACTACAATATCCCTCCATGGCTTTCTACGAAGAAAGGACATCTCATCTTTAGCTTGCTCGTCCCGGGCCGCTACAAAGTAAAAAATATGGACGTGTATCTTCGTCCATTAGTCGATGAGCTTAAGATTTTGTGGGAGGAGGGGGTCACAGTGCAAGATATGAGCAGGCGCGATGGTCGACGGCGGTCAGCCAACATTCGAGCCATTCTCATGTGGACGATGCATGAATTTTCGGGATTGGGAGAGTGCTCAGGTGAGCAGACCTTTGTTCTCGCTGGTAATATCTATATTTTATTTCATTCAATCAAGTATTCACTAGGTCGTGGATCGCCTTACAGGTCTGGTTACCTCGGGTTATCATGCATGTCCATTGTGTGGGCCACAGTTAGACTCCCGAAGGTCACGAACCATGAAGAAGATGGTATATCAAGGACACGTCGCTTTCTTGCCGGAGGATCATGAACTCAGGGAAGGTTTTCTTGGACGACCTCCAGCACGTATGAACGCTACAAGCTGGTATGAGCTGAAAATCGTAAACCAGGAATCACATCCAAATGGAATGCGACGGTTCTCAGTTTTCTACGAGTTGCCATATTGGACCCACTTACAGGTCAACCACTTGTTGGATCCCATGCATATTTTCAAAAATGTGGGCAGCTTGCTATGGGACCACATCACAGGAAAGAGAGACACTATAGGGTCATGAATGGATTTAAAGGAGGTAGGTAAGATGGAGGCGCTTTGGCTGCAGTCGAGTGCTGAAGGGGGAGTGCAGCTTCCTCGCGCTCCCTGGGTTTTGTCTACCAAAGAAGAGCGCATTGTGAAGCAAGTAATCAAGTCTATCCACACTCCGACGGGTATGATGCGTTCTCTCAGGTCCGCATTTTCTAAGGATGACCAAATGTCTGGGCTAAAATCCCATGATTGGCATAAGATATGTCAGGTTTGTGAACAAAATGGATTTTAATTAGCGTGGACATTTTGAAAT
Organism: Lygodium microphyllum; assembly: GCF_053477565.2. NCBI lineage: Eukaryota > Viridiplantae > Streptophyta > Polypodiopsida > Schizaeales > Lygodiaceae > Lygodium > Lygodium microphyllum. The sequence continues at coordinate 139,645,083 of NC_141154.1, read as the reverse complement.
TTGAAAAGTGACCATTATTCATAATGCTTTCTCATTTGTGGCAGTTTGTCCTACCGATCGCGATCGCGGGATGCCTTACTCCAGAAATTCGCGGGGCCATTTACAAGTTGTCGACTTTGGTGCAATGGATCTCACAGAAAGAGATTAAGACGTCCTCTATTGAATCCGCAAGGCGGGGAGTAGTTGAGACGGTCTGTCTCTTTGAGAAAAACCTGCCCACTAGCATGCTCATGATACAAGTTCACCTTCTTGTGCATCTTGTGGACGAAGTGGAGATTGCTGGACCTGTCCATACGCGATGGATGTTCTTCCTGGAGCGCTTCATGAAAACCCTGAAAGGCTTTGTGCAACAACGATCTCGTCCAGAAGGTAGCATGGCGGAAGGTTGGTTGGTGTCAGAGGCGTTAGTGCATATCTCACAATGGCTACCAACGGTGGAACCAGACAATGAAATGCTATGGACGCTGAAGGACGATGGTAGGCTGATTGGAGATGTGGTGGTTGGAAATGGGATAGAAAAAAGAATGGATGCCTCAATGGAAGAGAAGGTGAATCGCTTTTGTATGTTGCACCATGCCTCCATGGAGACATGGCTCGCCAAGTACCAGATTGCAAGGCAAGATTGAGAGGAAGCGCGAGCTGAATTCCGACGCAGTACGCGTCACCGACCGATTCGATATCCCGAAGGCATGGAGGAGATGCCACAGTTTATGTCAACACGATGGTTGCATGGAGCCTTGACCGCAGCATCCAACGAAGGGACAGAGGTCTCAATGGAGGAGTGGGAGTTCTCGAGGGGATGTAGTCCAAAGGTAATGAGGGGTTTAGAATGTGTCGTATCTAAATTTGCTTGCTACATCTAATTTGAGTGTTTCAATGTGCAGTACAAAATATATAGTGCAGCGTGGTCGCGTAGACGGCATTTTCGGGTAGAGCGTATTGACAAAATGTGCTCCACAATGGACTGTGGTGTCATGGCAAGGTTTGAGCAAGAGAGCCGACGACGAGCAACGGATCCGAACACGGTTGTGGATGAGATGGAGTATTTTGGGAACTTGCAAAGTATTATTACGGTGGATTACCGTAGCTTCTCCATGATACTATTCGATGTGCAGTGGTTCAAAGTGGTACTTGGAGGAGCTGGAGCAACAGCTCGACAAGGTCCATCTGGATTTCTCGAAATAGATTCCGAAAAAAAATGGACGGATTTGCGCGACACCTTTGTGTTGCCGGCCCATTGTGAACAGGTACAAATAGTCATTTGCTTGCTAATTGTAATACGACATGGTTTATGTCACAATGGTTTGAACTCGCTTTGTAAGTATTTGTGAAGAGGTAATCTTCTATCCAAACCCTCGACAACCTCGATGGTGGTATGTTATATCTTCAACTCCTCGAGGTGCGAGAGTATATGATCAAAGCGATGTTCCAGGCATAGATGAAGAAAATATGCAAATAGAGGGATCGATATTACAAGGGGTGGAGGCCACCGCAAGCTTGGAGCCCGCATCGGCTAACAATGATGGAAATATAGAAGTCGTAGAATTTTTTGAGAACGAGACAGACTCGTTCTTTTGTGGTGACATGGCTATTGACCTTTCAGTGTATGCAGAGTTGTGTCAGGAGATTAACATGGGACCATAGAATACTTCATTCTTGGAGAATTGTATTACTCAATTCGTTGTTTAGATCTTCCATAAAGGTAGATAAGATATGCATTTTAAGAGGGATTTTTAAAAAATGATTTATATTAATGTGCTTTGTATAGTTTAAATTGATTATTCTAACATCATTTTTTATCTGTGCAGGTATCGACATTTTCAGGATGAGTCGAGGGATGAGCGATGAGAAGTTTCAGGACATGATGGCATGCATGTCTCCAGATCAGCTCGCGAGATTCAGAGAGATGGCAGATCAGGAGCTGTCTCGTTCTTCGTCAAGGCGCTCTGCTAGATCAGCTTTAGCGCGATCAGATGCTTCAGCTTCAAGCAGACGATCTCGATGCTCGCGACTTGGGCCAGAGGGAGGGACTGCGACTGTAGGAGGATCAGGGGGGTGCTGCTGTGGAGACACGGACGTGGTGTCTCCGTCTCGTTGTTCAGCTGGAGCTGCGTCACCTCCAGGATTTGTCACACCTGTGGGGAGGTCCACTCCAGTTACTTCGGCTTTTACGCAGCCATCGACAGATGGCATGTCTTTTGGTGGCACCCCTTTGAGTGGCACTCCAGGAGAGGGTACCCCCGTCGGTACACCGGATGTACAGGGGTCTCCTGGATATGCCCAGGAGCGTGGACGGAGATGGGAGAGGGCCCATCTTAGGCAGACTCCTAGGGGTTATGGATACCTAGTGGATAGTAGGTCAGGAGCCATCATCATGAATGATGAGGGGAGGAGGGTGATGGCTCGCATGAGGGAGTTGTGCCAACAAGTTTTTCGGCACAACGTCCTAGATCATTGGAGGAACATATCGGAGGGGAGCAAGGACTACATAGTAGCATCCTTACACGAGGAGTTTCCGGTGCCAGCCGCAGTAGATAGATTCTTTACGGGCTGGATGATGGATTGCATACGTGCATACATGTCACATAGACGATTCGACGCACGCAAGGCAATCAAGAGTGGGGCTCCAAAGCCCGAGTGGTTAGATGCAGACAACTGGCGCTGACTGAGGGAGGAGGCTACAGATTCGCCAGGACGTTGGAGTCAGCAGCAGCCGGAGGCGGCGAGGGCACGAATCGAGGCCGGATCGGTGCATCATCTTAGGAGTGGCGGCCACAGGACATATTTGGAGGACTTTGTAAGTTTCTCTTTTGTTTTTCTTATTTGTTTTTTTGAGATATTCTTTGTACTGACAATCATGTTTCTAATAGTTAGCATGTTTCTTTGTACTGACAAATCGCGATCCGCAAGGCCTTGAGACTCGATATGCAGAGAGGCACGGTCTCAGGACATTGATCGACCGATTGTATAGACGCGACGGCCCTATAAGTCACTCATCTTTCTTGTCCGTAGTTACCATGAGATATTTAAATGCATTATTGTATGGTGGATTGATATGTTATTTCTTTTTCTGCAGAATCCGTTTGATGCTCCTTTGTAGCGGGATGAGCTTTCGGGGGACGAGGATTTGTAGCTCGCCCTTGGATCCTTAGAGCTCACACACCTTTAGTTTTTAGTCGCCTGATCTATGTAGACATTTTCTATGTATTAGTGATATCGTTTCATGATTGTACCAATCACATTTTATGCGATTATGTATTTATTTCATGTATCAGTTTTTTGATTTCAGTATACATTCTTTTTGTTTGCAAACGTTTTGTATGCAGCAGTGTAGAAACTATTTTGTATGGCTCTCATACAGCACACAGTGCTACTGCCTTGCCACAATTTTTTTTCTCTATTACCGTCGCTATTTGCGTCGCAAATGTACTACTCGCGTCGCTATTGGCGTCGCTATGAGCATCGCAAATTCCTGTAACCGTCGCTATATGCGTCGTATATAGCGACGATTCTATGGCGTCGTCAATAACAACGCTTTTTGCGACGACGGGGGCAAATTTTGTTGTTTGTATTTTCGTCACTTTAAACGTCGCTATAAGGTCTATATCTTGTAGTGGCATAGTTCCATTCCGTTCCCCTAAAATAGTATAAATCGGGACTCTAGCTTACTAGATTCTAGGTCATCGTTACCTTGCTGTCAATTCCTTTGAGAAAAGTTCTCGGCCAATTGGGACCACCCTTCCGTAGGACGGACCCATGGTCGCATCCATCGCAATTTCCTTAGGGTTGCTTTAGTTGTCTAATTACCTACCACATTTAGTTTGACATACAAACATAGATTCCTTAATTAGCTAATTTATCACCGGTTCCTTCACGTAGCTTAAGCACTGACATAGAAAAACAATGTCAAGCAAGTTCCTTTTCAATAATTGATCTTATTTATCAGTCTTTGGAATACAACTTATAATCTAGCCGAAAGGCTATTCCATAATCCACTTGAAGGTAATTCCATAATTCGCCTGAAGGCAATTTTAGCAATCCTCAGGGATCGCTATTCCAAGTTTCCACCCGTAGACTAGTATGCAGGCCTCGAGATCCAATCTTGAGTCACGTCGGCCTCTTGTGCAGGACCCGAAGGCAACGGATTTACGGCTAGAGCCCCCTGGCACCCAAGCGTCCTCCTGCTCCAAATAGCACCCACGGAGAGACCTCTCACGATGGGTTCGGTCCACGTACCTGGCGCGGCTAACAACCCCCTTGGATAGGGTCATGCAGATAGTCGGGGGTAACTGATGCTGCCTCTTCCTCTAGGCTTTCAACCTGAAGCATTAATTATTTTCCAACATTAGATTCCTTGAGCAAAGAAGTACAAACAGTGCTCCTAATTGTACAAACACAATCAATCCAATGGTCGTTTGTTTGGCCAACTGCTAAAGTGTGAATTTCTTTTCTTCGAATGCATCCAGCATTCGATCTGGGATCAATTGCGACTTGGCAAGATCCCCAAGGGTTTCGTAAGCTATGTTGCTAGTTTACCTTTTTTCCTTGGGCTAGGGTTTATACTCTGTTAACCCAAATTAACAAACACCTTAGGTCCCCTTATATTAAGATAGTAAATTCTGGGCAACCTCGTTGTCCTATCTTGATTGGTCAATTTCTTGCTAGGCAATATATAGCTTCCCTAACTTGGCAAATTAGCCCAAGGAAGGGTGATGTAGCAGGATGACTACTCATCCTTTTGCAAGGTAGACTTGCACTTAGAATTTTCCAACCTTGTTTCAAGGAGTGGCAATTCTACTTTGTGATTTAAACACAAAACCCTGCGATGTTGCAACTTGTTGCATAGGTGTCGCACCTATATTGGGGGATTATTTTTCCCATCACATGGTATTACTTGGTCAAGAATACCTTTGGGTCAAGATGTAGGGTTTGGGAGTCCTCTTGACCCAACCCAACCCTAACCCAACTAGGCCGATAACGCTTTGGCCCTTAGGGTTCCTAACTTCCTTGCAGAAGTCTAGCATTTGGTCATCCGATCATTAGGGTGAGAACCCTAGATCGTTCTTGCATGGGCGTTTGGCTAACCCTAACATTTCATGAATGTGGGTAGGACCTTTGGGATCGAAAGTCTTGACTTGGCATCCCAAGTGCGATACTAGGCAAAATTTTTAACGTAACTATACCCTACCTAGCACTTTGAGATGTTCGTCGTACTAACTATTTATGCTTTTATGAATCCCATGTGGGTTATGCCATTACAAGTGATTTACCTAAATCGATCTAATTGTCTTGCGACAAGAGGTGATCTTTCCTTAGAAGAGATGCAAATACTTTTTCTAAAAAGATGTAAATAATTTCAAGATACACATTCCATGCAAATATGCGATTCATAGACTTTTTCCTTCTACGCAACTATAAGATTTACAATGATCATTTCTTTTCCTTGCCTAAATCATAATGATTGACAATTTAGGGCTAGGTCGTATAAAACCTACGTTGATTTACATCAAGAAGTGTGCCTATAAACCCTTCGTCTAATGCATTGAATTCAAGCTTTAACATGAAATTTCATCATTTTCTAAATACAACTTCGATAAAAGAAATCCATGCATGAGTGAATACCATGAGTCCGACATTTAATTTAACCCTCCTTTAGCACTTAACCCAACTTAAAGTGCAAGCATCCTCGCATGCAACAGGCAAAGTTCATAGTTTCCTTTCCATGCATTGCAATTCTTTGGACAACATTTAATGGGCGTCTAAGATTATCCTCTATACGAATCACGTCCATGAATTTAAATCGTAAGTGCAACATGTGACATAAGCTCTATCCTTCTTAGCACGATATCCTTTTCTAATTTATGAATTATCATTCAAGAAGATTGCAACTACCCTTGTTGATGGGAGTCCGAGTAATTTCAATTAACTGGTATGCATTAAGCTTTGTAAAACGAATGGATAAATGCATTTAAATTTTCCTAAAACCATCATGCTTAACGCATCCCTTTCATGCGAGAATATAGTTGGAACTTGGGCATGAGGACTCGTAGTGTTGTCCACGTGTGAACTCGGAGTGGAAGCTCCCACATGTGCACCTCTCACCATTTTCTTGGGAGCCATTGACGAATCAAATCCCAGTTCAGCAACTCCCTCTTGGGTCCTTTATGCGTTACGAATCCCTCTCCAAGTGAGTTCTTCTCCTCTGCGCATGACAGGGCCCTTACAGAATGTGATTTTTAAGAAACACCCGCAATGCACGGGAGAACAGGGTTTATGGAGGCTCTAATTTAGAAGCTTCCAAAAGAAGCTTCTAATGCTTCTATTCCACAGATTCACATGGAGAGAGAAAGAAATGATGGAGGAGATGATTATGAGGATAATGATTATGATGATAACTATGATGATGGTGGACATAGAGGTAGAGTGGCGCAGCGTGGCGGCAGCCCTGGTGGCTTGTAGGCGACGTGGCGGCAGTAGCAACGACACGAGCAAGATCACGACTCCTCTCTCTTCTCTCCCCTCCTCAAGCTTGAGAGGGGGAGGCCTTATAGTCTTTGAAGGGGGGGTATCCACACACGTGAAGGGAGGCATGATCCCCTCCCCATGCTCCTCTTAGCTCCACTCCTTTTCACACTCCTCTCCCCCATCATGCATTGATTGAGGGGGAGGGGTTTATAATAATAAAATTTTCACTAAATTATCCATTATCCTTTTGCCTTTCCCGTGAAGGGTGTTCCCGCGTGGGCTTGCAGGCTTTTAGCCACGGATTCTTGTGCACAATGCGGCCTAGAACTTGATGATGCACGCAGAGTAAGTACTTAGCCACCAATATTTTACGATGTACACCTCCATTTTTTTTGTTGTGCATTTGTGTTATTTTTCCGCGTGTGATTCATTGTGTGTGATTGATGCATTACGATAATCCGTCCTTTTAGTACCCGCATCTAATGTATATATTCCGCTAGTGTGTGTGTGTGTTTCTGTTTGTATGCATGATGTGGGTGTGTTAGAAAAATATGAAAAACTAATGCCAAAGGACATTATCAAGCTGATAATTTCAATGATGATCTCTAAGAAAAGTGCAGGGAATTGTGGAATCAAAGGAAGCTTTGTGGAAGCCGATCATCTAAATTCAAAAGTTCCCATGAAATAGAGTTGAAGGAAGTCTCTCAAAAGCTACTTAAGCGAGTAAAGGTACATATTAAAGGATGCGAAAACTCAGGCTCAACAGCTTCTTCAGTCATCAATAAGCAAGGTCTGAATCATCTCTCAAGGACTCTCAAGAATCCTTCAATGGGGTTTGACAGCATTAGTGAAGCACCAAGAGAGCATTTTGCCACCCAGTTCTTAAGGCCGAAATCAAAGTTTGTGCGTAGATCTCCTGTTGGTGTAAAGAAACTAGAGGTAGCAATGCCTCAAATTTCTGCAAGAGTCTTTGATATCTAAAGCACTAAAGACAAATGATGCTCCATAGAAGAAAGGCTTAAAGATGGATGTAATTATATTCATTGGGCTTTTTTTTATCAAGCTATATTGAAGGAATCAATGAAAAGTATGGGGGAAAAAGAGGAGGACGATCAATTAATTTGGGCGATGCTGCTGGAAAAAGAGGAGAGTCGTGGAAGATGATGGTCAATCAAGGAAGAGGTGGATCGGGTGAATATTGAGATACAGCAAGCTGAATGAGATTATGACCTGAATAGAGCTGCAGAGCTTAAAATATGGCAGTCTCATGTCTCTTCAAAGACAGCTAGAAGCAGCTGAGAAAGCTTTGGATGAGTATCAGAACTCAGGCAAGCCAATGTTGAGAGAGGAAGTCACACGAAATGACATTGCTGAGATTGTGAGCAAGTGGACTGGTACGTCTGACAATGGAAAAGCAGGTCGAGGTGGAATTGCAAGAGTGAAAGGGAGAGAGCCTGAAAAGCAGCAGAAGCACAACAGGAGGACGAAGAGGAAGATGGGGAAGACGAATTCCTTCTGCCCACGCTCGTTCTTCCCAACAACAAGCACAAGCAACGGGATGGGGGCGCGGAGCAGCAGCAGCATCAGGATCAAGAGGTCAAGGCCTGTCCCTGGCAATACCGTCTTCGTCGCAAACCTACATGCGGCCACTACTTCCAAATTGCTGAAGGGCTTCTTTGAGAATTTCGGGGATGTATCCAAGGCCAAAGTGGTTTCGCAGTAGCAGGGCTATGGCTTCGTGACCTTTCAGGCACAGGAGATTGCGGAGGCTGTTATCGCTGCAGGAGCCGGCAAGGATGGGCTTCGCATGGATAACACGAAGATTCAAGTTTCTTGGGCTTCTGCCCCTATGCCAGAAGTTGAGACAGTTAACTGGAAGTTGCACATGAGGAATGACTCCAAGAAGCACCATCATCGCCAAGGTTCAGCTCATCAGTATAGATCAAGATTGTTTCGCTCAACCTTGCCCCTTTGCCTTATATGAACCTTACTGAGCACCGTGTTTTAGACGAATCTGGCCACATTTGTTGCAGTTAGTTTAGCACAGATTGCGCTGTTGGTCTGACATAAATAACAGGTCCATGACTTCAACATCCAGCACTACTGGGGCTGATAAAAGATTCCAAGCTTGGTTTATGTCTATGGCAAGCTTTGTTGATCCACAATGAAGGCTATGAGTCTCCTTTGATCTATGTTAGTGCTTGCATAAGAACTTGTGGAAGCTCTAGTTCATGTCAATGAGTCACTGTGAACAACACTAATTTATCGGCAACAAGTTAGGGAGCGCAGAAGGCATGGATTTATAGTGGATAGCACTGATTTACAGGCAGCAAGTGAGGACAATATGATTACACTGCTCCTATATGCTTAGAACGGAAGTACCATGCAGATATGTTCGTGGTTTCTGGGTGTCTGCATAGTTTTTTCCGTGTATGTATTATCTAGCATTCAGAGGTTAAGGTGCAGTCAGGTCAAGTTCCTATTCGTTGTCCTCAATTTGGGTGCATTCAAACACTTGGTTTTGATCAGTGCCTGCCTATCCTCTCTCAGAAATGGTATGACCTCTATAACAAGTGACTAATAGAGGCAAGGATGCCTGAAGCTGAAAGGGTCTACTGTCCATTCCCAAATTGTTCAGCTCTTATGAACAGGCAATATCTTTTATTGGTAGAATACTCTCACCTTTTGATGAAGACAATTTAATACCCTGCTTTGGCTTTGGAGATGTGACAACACATGATTGCAACAATTTTAATTTTTACCCAGATTAGCAACCTTGTCAAGGGTTTGAACAGGCTTTTGCTTGATACAAACAGATTGTTCCTCATTTGTGCTTGGCTGGGCCTACATCTTTTGCTGCCACAGAACTCCTTTGTTTTATGTACATAGGGGTTGTTGCCTACAGAACTCCTTTGTTTTGACTTTGTATGGAATCCTGAAAATTTGTTCACAGGAATTATTATCCAGCAGAATCTAACAAGTCTATGTGCCAATGACAAAACTGAACTTGAACATTTGAATGTAAAGCTGGATATGTACAGCTTTTTCTGAACATGGACCTCATGTAACTCACTTGACAAGGAATATAGTGAACTTTGGCATCAAAAATTCGATTTCTTCTTGTTAGTCTCTTCCCTTGTTGCAACTTGAACTCTGCGTTCAGTAGCCCTTACACGAAATCTACGACATTTCTGGTGAACCCAACGTGAAAGTGCTGCGACACTTTTCAGCAAGATGGGAGACTCGCAAGAAGAGATGACAGATGACAATGTCATGAAGAACCTGTTTCAGTCATTTACAACCTATATGCAGCAGCAAGCTCAAACGAAACGTGATAGTGATGCCATGGATGCCTTGAAAGCTGTCCAACAGGAGATGAAGCAGTTCAATGGCCAACAAGTGTAAACTTACCTGCATTTGTATGAAGAAAAGATGAAGTTTTTTGGGGTTTCTCAAGATGTTTGGAGCCGCTACTTCTTGCGGATTGTGGTGCATGTTCTTGAAGTCCGAATTTCAGAAATTCAAGAAACACATGTTGGTTGGGCAGAATTTAAGAAGGCATTAAAAGATGAATATTTCCTGGAGGATACAGGTATTATGAACCGCAGAAATTTCTTAGCATGGGTTTCTATGCCTAATAAGGGACTTTTAGTTACCGCCCTTTTGCTAGAGTTTGAGAGCCGCTATGATCAGTTGGATGGAACTGAGCATCAAGCTTTGGAGATGCAGAAAGTGGAATTACTTTTACAAGCCGCTGATGCTGATTTACAGGAAAAGTTGGATGATCTTTTGGAAGATCAAGCTACCGATTCAGGTTTAAAGACCGAGTGGAGACATGTCATTGATGCTGTGAATGCTCTTGTTAAGAAGCAGCGTAGGAGAGTACAATTGCATCGTAATACAAGATCTGCTTCTGAAAAATCCTTGGAGACTTCTTCTTCTTCCCCTGCTGCAAGTTCTATGCCTAAGCCTACTCCTCCTATTGTAAATCTACCAATTCCTGCTGCTCCAGTGCCCTTATCTGTAGATGATGTTATTAAAGGCTTGGCAGATTTGACGATTGAAGCAGCCAAAGCTGAAGTTGGTAAGTTAAAAGAGCAACTTATGTCAGTACCTGCTGTAGCACCTGCTCCAGCGACTGCTTTTCCAGTTGGCCAAAGAAAAGGGAGATGATGTATTTGGTGTGATAGTACAGAGCACCAACACTGCAGAGATTGTGATGCTTTTCAGGAAGCGCGTAAGAAGAATGTAGTGTTCTGGGGACAAGATGGGAAGATATGGCTGACAGAGACTGGTGCTCCTCTTGACACGAACTTTGGTAAGGGAGGCATGAAGAAGCTCGTTGATGATATGGCTGCGCGATCAACTTATGCGAGTGTTAGAGGAGATGCTTCAGCTTATGGAGTCCAGCTTGAGCAGAAATTAGATGGAGACTCTGCTTTATGGTCCTCTGCCTTGGAGATAGCGAGAAGAGGGAAAGTTCAGGCATCTACTATGACTTGTGTGGGCTCCAACATCCGAGGAGAAATGGGATGGGATTCTCCTGTTGACAGGTATTCTATTTTTGCTTATATGGCGAAAACACAGGGTTTAGATGCCATGGTTGAGGAAAAGAGAAGAAGAGAAGAGGAGAGTCTTAGCACCTCCAAAAAGACTAGAGGGGGTGACTTTGTTTCACCACCTGTTATAGCTCCACCTATGTCAAGTTCTCCAGCTCAATCCGGTCCTGAACAATCTATGGGAGACAAGCAGATGAAAGAGAAGAGGCAACCAAGAAAGGAGCCAGGATTCAAGCTCTTGTCAGACCATGATATGCAGACGGATATGAGTAAGATTTTTCATGAAAGAATTTTGAATAGTGAAGTCACTTTTACTGTTGGAGAAGCTCTTGGGATTGCTAGAAGAGAAATACAGGATCAGATGCAGGATCTTTTGCGGAGGAAACGACATGTGATGGAATGACTTGCTTTACAGGGATTATGGCATGGAGCTCTTGGGGAAGAGCATGATGATGCAGTGATGGTTGAGAATCCTTTTGTCAATCCGCAATTGGAGAAAATAGTTCAGCCTATGCAGTATGAAGATGATGATACCCCTATTCTCATTTCTCGCAGCCATTTTTCACGTAGTCATTGGGCTAGAGCAACCACTGAGACGGTGGTAAGGATTGGAGAGAAACAGATTCCTTTGATCGCTTTAGTCGATCATGGTTCCGAGATTAATCTTATTGCTCGAGGTGTTTATGAGAGTGGAAAGTGGCCTATGGATGCAGAGCATGGCTGGTGCATGAGAGCCGCCAATAATACTTCTGGTGATATGTATGCTGCTTGTCTGAGTATCAGAATTTCTATTGGTAATATTGAAGAGGATTATCATTGCTTTGTTCAGGATTCTTGCTCTTATCCGATTATTCTTGGACAGCCTTTCATTACAGAAGCAAGAATGGAAATGAAAGTGATGGATGACGGCTCAGCTTATGCACGGATACACAGTAAGGATGGTATGCGAGCTGTTCAGTTTATGACTGTTGGGGTAAATCATCCAAGAAATAGGGACTCCTTGTGTGAGGCACCACTACCTACGAAGGAGTTGGATTTTCATTAGGTACCGCTGTCTTGCGAGAGGCCAGTGGTACATAGCGGAGAAAAGAGGAGATCTCGCCTCCTGGCAGCCAGTCTTTCTCCACTAATTTTGTTGGTTTTTCTTCAGATAGTTCAGTGAGTTATCAGAAAATTTCAAATTTGCCTAGAGCTGCCAGGCAGTACATTGCCATAAATTCAGTGAGCAAACTGAATTTATGGCTGATCTTGATCAGCTTACAGAGTTGCAGAGGGCTGAAATCTTTCAGCCAACAGAGTCAAATGCTGGAAAAATTTAGCATATGGAGTATGAGGCTGCACCCATGCAGTCCATAGAGCCGAGGGCTGAATTCATTCAGCCAACAGAGTTTAATGCTGAAAAATTTTAGCATACAGAGTTTCAGGCTGCACCCATGCAGTCCATAGAGCAAAGGGCTGAAATCTTTCAACCAACAGAGTTGAGAGTTGCTGAAAATTTGCAGAAATTGCAGCAAAGAAAAGAGTGCTGACTGATGCCAAGGTTGACACAAAGTATAAAACAGTTGATAAGAAGGTTAAGCCAGTTGCAGGGCCGCTTCCTCTTGATACTGATGAGTAGATAGAAAAAGCTATGAAGCAGCCTATGTTGAGAGATCCTGTAAATATTGGACATAAATTTACAACTGAAACTCTTGCAGAATTGAAGATTGGAAATGATGATTTCTTGCTTCTAGTGGAGAAAGAATGTTTTAGAGAGATGCTTGGACGTCATGGTAAGGCACTGATCCGAGAAAATCACAAAAAATATTTGTCTAACATTTTGTTGATTTTTGTAAATTTGGAGCTTTGAAATAAAGAAGAGGGTGGGAACAACCTCTTGGGAAATCCAAGACATCACTGGATGAAAATATTTCATGGACCGGTTTACCAAGGGGGGGTGAAGAGTAAAGATCAATGGAGGAAGGTGAAGGAAAAATGTATAATGTGAAAAGGAAAGATATGAAATGGATTTGGAGCCATCCAAAGGGCATGTTAGGCTCATAATGTCATGACTTTGGAGCCTTATGACAATTCAACCAAATGGGACCCTTCTTGAAAGCATTAGTGGAAGAAAAATCAAGCACATGATTTTGTAAGATTTTTTTAAAAATACTTCCACTCCGATCCAAAAAAACTTTTCAACATGAAAGTTGTAGCGCGTGAGCTGAAGTTTTGGCTGGTATTTTTTAATAATTTTTTGGAGCTACGAGTCGGGAGATATGGCCAAAATGGTGGATGCCAACTTTTTCCAATTGCAGTGGAGACCACCTCCCAATTTAATACACATCCATACTTTCTTCCCCACACTTAACACTTCCATAAAACATCATTCATTAGACCCCAACCCTTTCCCCTCTCTTATCCTCTCTCTCAAGCTAATAAACCATTAGAATTCCCCTCCTAAATCACCCTCAAATCATCCTTAGTTGTAGTAGTAATGTATGAACTCTCATTACTCTCTCTCTATTATTGCTAGATATGATTTTATTTTATGAAGATTCTCTATATTTTTTTATAGGAGAGCTCTTGGACTCAAGCTATGGGGGGGAGAATGGAGACAACTCACCTATGATGGAGCTTGATTAAGTACAAATTGGTCAACAAAACATCTAGATGGAGCTTCCATATTGGTGGAACCGCCTTAATGCAGCTTTGGTGGTGTTAATTCCTATTACATCTTAACCTCCTCCCTAAACACCCTCAAGGCCTATATAAAGAGGCATTCTCCTTTGTAATTTGTAAGAAGAGAGAGAGCAAAGAGGCCTCCTTCAGCCCTATTGAGCCTTCCCCATTCACCTTCATGAGCTTATGGAATTCCTTCTCTTACTATAGCTTATGTGTGCTCTACAATGTAATAAGCCCAGGATATTGGTGTCCATATTGTGTATATTGGTTATATCTTGAGGTTTCTCCATCTCTCAAGTTTATTGATTCATCTATTTTTTCGTAGTTCTCTCATTCTCACTCACTCTCTCTCTCTTCCTCTCTTAGTTTTCATCTCTTCTCCCTTACAATCTCCTCTCCCTCTTGCATAGCGTCCTAGTCCGCTCTTCCATGACTAGGTGGTGCCCTTATCTCATTCACTTTGTGGCAGAAGGGAGTTTGGCATAGTATAGAGGCTGCCATACCGAATTTCCTTCGTTAGCACTTGCTTTCTTTCCTCATGAAATTGGCTGCATTAGTCCCGAATTGGTTGCGCCTATGGTCATCTTCACTATCCCTCATGTACCATGGAATATACGTTCTATACCTGTGCCTAAAGCACACTTGCCAAAGATGATAGAGTTGCTGAATGAGAAGATTAAGATGGGGATTTTGGAACCCTCTTCTGAGCCCTATTCTAACAGATGGTTTACTATACCGAAGAAGAATGGTACTTTGAGATTTATTCAGGATATGCAGCCCGTGAACAAAGTGACAATCAAGAATGTGGGAACAAGTCCAGTTGTGGATGAATTTGTTGAGGCTTTTGCAGGACGAGCCATCTATTCTCTAGGTGACTTGTATTCAGGTTATGATCAGTTTCAGCTTGCCTTGGAAAGCAGGGATATTACTACTATGCGGACACCTATTGGTCTTGTGAGGATGTGTACCTTGCCTCAAGGTGCCACCAACTCAGTTGCTCATATGACGAATGCTATGCATAGAGTTCTACGAGACTATATTCCACTGTATACCATGCCTTTCCTAAATGATGTGCCTATTAAGGGTTGTGCAGAAGAAGAAAAGAATGAAAGTCTTAATTTGCGAGGATGTAGACAGTTTGTGGCTGAACACTTGGATGCTTGTGAGCAAATATTGACACGATTAGAGGAGGTAAACTTGACTCTTTCAAGGCTGAAATCTGTCTTTGGTGTTAATGAAGTCATCATAGTTGGGCATATGGTTGGTTATTATGGCAGGAAGCCTTCACCTGCAAAGGTGGATGCCATAGGCAGGATTGCAGAGTATTGCTCGACTACTTCAGAGGTGTGGAGATTTGTGGGAGATTGTGTATTTTACATGATTTGGATTCCTCATTTTGCTCACATAGAAGATGTTCTCTATCAGCTGCTTCGAAAGGGGCAAAAATTTCATTGGGATGAGAAGCATTCAAAAGCCATGCGTAAACTCAAGAAGCTGTTGCAGTCAGCTCCTACTCTTCGCAAGGTGGATTATCAGTGTGGACGGCCAATCATGTTGACAGTTGATACTAGCCCTATTGGCATAGATTGGGCAGTGGGACAGGATGATGCTGATGGAAATGTTGAGATATCGAGCTCCACTTGTGATACGCTAGGGTGACCGTTGTGTATTTATGTCACCGACTTATCAGTTGTAGACGCGGTTGGTACACCGCCCATGAATAATAGCTACATGATAGCTATCCTTATCTACTCTAGTTCGTGGCTCAGTTAGTATGTCACCTTAGTTAGTTGAGTTTGGTTTGAGAACCATATATAGGGTTCTTCTATTTCTTTGTATGAGAGTTTTTTTGGCTTACACAATTAAGAAGAGGAAAACTATTTTCAGCCTCCACCCTTGTGTGTATTCCCCCATTGTGCATGCAAGAAAGCTTCAAGTGAGACTCCTTCCTTGTCTCCCACAATCTTGACATGGTATCAGAGCCTTGTTCGTGGTAAGGAGCTCAAGAAAGCAAGCCAAGCTCGCGGTGTTCTGGTAAGAGGAGCAGTGTTGCTTTCATTTTCTGTTTTGGGAGCAGATCTCTGCAGGTAGCACAGCCGAAAAGTGCAGGAGTCCTCAGCGACCTTGTTTTTTTGATTTGAGGCCATTTCGGGGCCTGTTTTGGAGGCGGAAGTTTTCTGCACGCACTCAAGAAAATGCCCAGTTTTATGCTGTGCAACCACTGTTCTACAGGTTGGTAAAAAGTTACTGTAGAAATTGCATTGTATGCCTGTGTGCAGAGACATTGGGAGTTACAGAATCATCCCTGTTGCCTGTTGATGCAAAATCGTCACTAGGAAGTGACTGTGTGGTCAAATACCACTTTCGTCAGTTTTGCAGATTTGCCCTTGTGAGGCTGAAGCTGTGTTCTTTGCAGTGACAGAATTTTTTGCAGTGTTCTGTAATGGCGTCTGATTCTCTTTCACAGATTGTCACTGAAAAGTTTGACAAGAACAACTTCCAAGCATGGAAGTTTAGAATGACAAATTTTCTTATGGGAAAAGGATATTGGGAATTTGTTGCAGGAAATGAAGAAGAACCAGTTCTTCCTGATGTTCCCAATCAACAGCAAATGCAGGCATTCAAAACATGGCATGAGAGAGCCAGGAAAGTTATGTATTGGTTGTCTATCAGCATTTCAGACTCTATGATTGTGCATATTCAGGATGCAAGTACGCCAAAGGAGGCATGGGATACCTTGTCAAAAATGTATAGCACAAATACGCAAGCCAGGAAAATGCAGCTCAAGCAAGAGTTGCATAATGTGCAAAGAGAAAGTATGAGCATCAATGACTACCACATGAAGGTGAAGAAGATTGCAGATGCACTTGCTTCCATTGGGTCGCCAGTGGAAGATGATGATTTAGTTTCCGTGACCTTGAATGGTCTAGGAAAGGATTATGCACAGTTTCGAACATCCATTTCCGTCCGTGAAAGATTTCCTGATTTTGAGGAGTTGATTGCTCTTCTAATTTCTGAGGAGCAGAGAAATGGTGGTGCATCTTCTTCAGGAGGAACTTCAAAAGAAGCTGTCTTCTACTCAAATGCTGGAAGAGGTAGAGGCAGAGGTAGAGGAGGCCGATTTGGAGGCTGTGGTAGAAATGAGAATATGCAGCAAACTCAAGAAAATCAGTCCTATGGAGGAGGACGTGGTAACTCTAGAGGCAGGGGGAGCCAAAGAGGTCGTGGTGGATGGGAAAGAGGCCAAAATGCAAACAGTAATGTTGAATGCTACTATTGTGGTAAAATGGGTCATATGGCTAAAGATTGCTATAAAAAGCAGAATGACATCATGAATGGAAAATTGCAACAAGGGAATTATGCATCTTCTAGTAGACAGGGTGATGACAGAAATGAGCACTTGTTTATGGTGCAGCACATGAACAATTCTGTGACAAGTATAGAAGAAAGCAATGATGTATGGTACGTTGACTCAGGTGCATCAAACCACATGACAGGTCATGCAGAATGGATGGAGGATGCAAGAAAAATGGAAAAACTAGGATTTGTGGAGACTGGTGATGATACTGCACATCCTATTGTGCAGATTGGAAAAATTCATTTGTCTATGCAGGATGGGAAAAAGAAATACTTGTCCGATGTATTTCATGTCTCGAATATCACCAAGAATCTGGTTTCAGTTGGTCAAATGGTTGAGCAGGGCTTGCAGGTCAGATTTAATCCTCATGGATGCTTTGTTGAGGATATGAAAAATAAAGGTCGCTTGATAGCAAAAGGAAAGAAGAAGGGCAGAATGTTTATGTTGGATGCAGACATGTCTGAATTGAGTGCATCAATGTTTGCACATGGGACCGGTGTAGTTGGAGATATTGATATCTGGCATAAACGCATTGGTCATGTTAATGTACAGCGACTTAAATCAATGCATGCCCAAAATATTGTTGCAGGTTTGCCTAAATTCAAAGTTGCAGAAATGCATAAGGTATGTGAAGCTTGTCAGTTTGGAAAACAGGCAAGGAAACCATTTCCTAGACATGTTCAAGAGAGTGAGAAGCCATTGGAATTAATCCACTCTGATGTGTGGACTACTAAAGCTGCATCTCTTGGAGGCTGCCATTATTTTGTCACTTTTATTGATGACTATAGTAGAAAAGTTTGGGTGTATTTTATGAAAAAGAAAAGTGAAGTTTTTGGGCATTTCAAAACTCTTAAAGCTATGGTTGAAAAAGAAACAGGCCTGCAGATAAAATGCCTAAGGTCAGATGGAGGGGGAGAGTACCTCTCAAATGAGTTTGCAAGGTTCTTACAGGAGCATGGCATAAAGCAGCAATATTCATGCAGTCATACCCCACAAAAAAATGGAATTGCAGAAAGGAAAAATAGGCATATTGGAGAGGTATCTCGTGCCATGCTCAATGAAAAAGACTTGCCAGATTTTTATTGGGCTGAGGCAATTGCTATAGCAGTCTACATAATGAACAGGACTCCCACTGCAGCAATACATGGAATGACTCCAGAGGAGAGGTATACTGGTAGTAAATCAGATATTTCTCATTTGAAAATTTTTGGTTGCATTGCCTATGTACATGTGCCAGATGAGTTGAGATCCAAGTTGGATCCAAAAGCTGAGAAGTGCATCTTTATTGGTTACTCTCTGCAGCAAAAAGGGTATAGATGCTATAACCCTTCTACTCGTAAGTTTATAGTGAGCAGAGATGTTGTTTTTGATGAGATGAGTAGCTGGTATAAACCAGTAAATGTGATTGATGATGTAGATGCACAAAATGGTAATGCTGCATAGAATTCACAGCAGCAGTCACAAAATATTAGTGGACTTGGAGCGTCCTCTAGCAGTGGCTCACATTCTTCGCCATGGACAGGCAGATTGAGATCAGGAGAATCTTCTCAAAGCAATGCAGATAGTGGTATGCAGGTATCACGAAAAGGAAAAGAGAAGGTTGATCAGCCCATGTTTGATGTAAATGCTGGTCACTCTTATGTGGATGGTTAATCCAGTGGTTCAGAACAGAGCATTGATGATGAGTTGGGTATTCCTTCTATTGTTACACCTGGAGTAAGGAAGACCAGGGATGTTTTGAGAGCACCTGGGAGTGAACCTACTTTGCACAGGTCTACGAGAGCTAGGTATCCTGTGGATTGGCTGAAATATGATGGATTTACAGCCATTCACTATGCATATATGGTCAAAGTGATACAAGAACCAGAACCCACTTCTTTTGAGCAAGCCATGGGAAAAGAAAAATGGGAGAAAGCCATGAATGAAGAAATGGATGCCTTGGAAGCAAATGCTACATGGGAATTGGTACCTTTGTCTAAAGGTAAAAATGCAATTGGCTGTAAGTGGGTTTATAAGGTGAAGCACAATGCAGATGGTTCTGTGAACAGATACAAGGCAAGATTAGTAGTCAAGGGGTATGCACAAACATATGGCATTGACTATGAAGAAACATTCAGTCCGGTTTCAAGGATGGCGACCGTAAGAGTAGTCATTGCTATGGCTGCATCAAAGGGATGGTCTTTACATCAGATGGATGTAAAGAATGCCTTCTTGCATGGTGATTTGCAAGAAGAGGTCTATATGGAGCAACCACCATGTTATGTGCATGTTATTCATCCTGAGTTTGTTTGCAGGTTGAAGAAAGCCTTGTATGGCTTGAAGCAAGCACTAAGAGCATGGTCTGACAAGATAGGATAGTATCTTGTCATTATTGGCTTTCAGATTTCCAAGGCAAATTTCTCACTTTATGTGAGAAAGACAGAGAAAGGTATTATGCTACTTGTCATTTATATTGATGATTTGATTATGACAGGTGACAGTGATGAAGATATCCTTCATGTGAAAATGCTATTGAAGCAGAAGTTTGAGATGAAGGATTTGGGAGAGCTGCATTATTTCTTGGGCATTGAGGTGATTAGATCACCAAGTGGGATACAGCTCTTGCAGAGGCAGTATGGATTGGACATGCTGTCCAAATATGGGATGATAGGCTGTAAGCCTATTTTAGTTCCTTTGGAGCAGAATGTGAAGCTGAGCACAGATGCAGGTGAGCTTCTAGAAGACCCTACTATGTATAGACGCATAGTAGGAAGTTTGATTTATATGACTATTACCAGGCCAGATTTGAGCTATGCTGTTGGATTGGTAAGTCAGTTTATGCAGGCTCCAAGGAAACCACATTTGGATGCGGCTAGACGCATACTCAGGTATGTGAAGTCCACATTGCAGTATGGACTATTTTATGAGACTGGGGTTCAGATACAGTTGCATGGATACACTGATGCTGATTGGGCTAGTAGTATTTCTGATAGATGATCTACTAGTGGATATGTGTTCTCTTTTGGGAGTGCTGCAGTCACTTGGAGCAGCAAGAAACAGCCTACAGTTGCCTTGTCGAGCACAGAGGCGGAGTACAAGGGTGCAGCAATGGCTGCATGTGAGGTAGCTTGGTTGCATAAGCTACTTTATGATATGCATTAGTCTACAGATGGGCCAGTTGTCATTTATTGTGACAACATGAGTAGTATACACTTGGAAAATAACCCAGTCTATCATGCTAGAACAAAGCACATTGAGGTGCATTATCACTATGTGCGAGAGAGGGTTTTACTAGGTCTTATTGATCTAGTTTATGTCAGCAGAGAGGATCAGGTAGCTGACATATTTACGAAGGCATTGGGCGCAGAGAAGCTGCGTAAGTTCAGAGACCTACTTGGTGTGCAGGAATTGGGATTGAGCTCGAGGGGGAGTGTTGAGATATCGAGCTCCACTCGTGATACGCCAGGGTGACCGTTGTGTATTTATGTCACTGACTTGTCAGTTGCAGATGCGGTTGGTACACCGCCCATGAATAATAGCTACATGATAGCTATCCTTATGTACTCTAGTTCGTGGCTCAGTTAGTATGCCACCTTAGTTAGTTGAGTTTGGTTTGAGACCCATATATAGGGTTCTTCTATTTCTTTGTATGAGAGTTCTTTTGGCTTACACAACTAAGAAGAGGAAAACTGTTTTCAGCCTCCACCCTTGTGTGTATTCCCCCATTGTGCATGCAAAAAAGCTTCAAGTGCGACTCCTTCCTTCTCTCCCACAATCTTGACAGGAAATAGATATGTAATCCGCTTTGGAGCTAAAGTTCTTAATGAGCGGTAGAGGAGATATCTGCAGATTAAAAGAGAGTTGTGGGGAGTAGTCACTGCACTGAAGTGTGACAAAGGGTATTTTATTGGAGCTTCAGTTGTTGTGGAAACAGATTGTTTGCCTTTGCTTGGCATGATTACTAGTTGCTCGACTCCAGATATAGCGATGCTTCAGTGGATTGCCTATATCAAATCATTGAGTCCCGAATTTCGACACATAGCAGGGAAAGATAATCCAATTGCTGACATGCTATCTAGAGCGAGATATGAGGATGAGGAGTCAATGCTTGCAGAAGATGATGAGACAGAGTTTGTAGCTTCTGTCTTTGTTCATGATTGTCATGTATCTACTATTGAAGCCTTTATTGAAGAACTTTATGTTGACGAGTGGCTGCAAATTGGACAGTATCTAAGTTCACTGACTCGAAGAGCTGATTGGACAGATGATGAATTCAAGAAAATCAGAAGGAAGGCTTATGGGTATTTCTTGAAAGATGGTTTTCTTTGGAAGCATCCAAAGAAGAGAGGCGGCTTACCCTTGAGAGTAGTTTGTGAGGTAGCGATGCAGATACAGATTATGCGAGAGTTCATGGACTGGTCATAGAGGTGTGTGGGCTACCTATGGACTGGTCATAGAGGTGTGTGGAAAGGGATGTATAAAGATGTTTCTCACTTTGTGGAGACTTGCAGGGACTGCCAGCTTTACTCTTTAGTGTGGCATCGTGATGAGTTGCATCCGACCTATCCACTATGTATGCATTATAAGTGGGTGGTAGACTTGGTTACTTTGCCAGTGGGACTTTGGCAGATGAGATATCTTGTCTTGGCTAAGGAGGATCTTACAAACTATGTTGAAGGCAGATATTTGCGGACGAAGACCACCACTACAGTATGTAAATTCTTGTTGGAAGAAATATTTTGCAGGTATGGATGTATAGGCAAGATTACAGCTGATCGTGGAGAGCTAGATGCAGATGAAGCTAGAGAATTTTTCTCACGGATTGGGATTAGAGAATTTTTCTCACGGATTGGGAAAACTAGTCTAGAGAATTTTTCTAGTCTATGACAGTAGTCTAGAGAATCAGCATAGTAGCACGAGAAAACTGGTTCAAAGATGGTTTGGACCGTATGAGGTGAAACAGGTCTTTGACAATAGTACCTATGAGTTGGCTGAATTAGATGGAACAGTATTGAGGGTGCCCATTGCTCGAAAACGGGTCAAGATTTTCAAGAGAAGAGAAGATGAAGAATATTCACTTGAAGCATTGGTAGAAGAAGAGCAGGTAGAAGAAAGTCAAGCAGAAGAAGCAGAGAATATGGATGATGAAGCTGATGGAGAAACATGTCTACTAGAAACTAATGAAGGACTCGACCTGTTTGTGGACTTGAATGATCCTGGATAGTTGGCTCATCCGGAGGATGCACAGGTTTAGAGGGGGTGGATGTCGTGCTGCTGCGCATCCGAGTCGTATACACCTCCATTTTTTTAATTGTGCATTTGTGTTATTTTTTCGCGTGTGATTCATTGTGTGTGATTGATGCATTACGATAATCCTTCCTTTCAGTACCCGCATCCAATGTATATATTCCGCTAGTGTGTGTGTGTGTGTGTTTCTGTTTGTATGCATGATGTGGGTGTGTTAGAAAAATATGAAAAACTAATGCCAAAGGACATTATCAAGCTGATAATTTCAATGATGATCTCTAAGAAAAGTGCAGGGAATTGTGGAATCAAAGGAAGCTTTGTGGAAGCCGATCATCTAAGTTCAAAAGTTCCCATGAAATAGAGTTGAAGGAAGTCTCTTAAAAGCTGCTTAAGTGAGTAAAGGTAAATATTAAAGGATGCGAAAACTCAGGCTCAGCGGCTTCTTTAGTCATCAATAAGCAAGGTTTGAACCATCTCTCAAGGACTCTCAAGAATCCTTCAATGGGGTTTGACAGCACTAGTGAAGCACCGAGAGAGCATTTTGCCACCCAGTTCTTAAGGCTGAAATCAAAGTTTGTGCGTAGATCTCCTGTTGGTGTAAAGAAATTAGAGGTAGCAATGCCTCAAATTTCTGCTAAAGAGTCTTTGATATCTAAAGCACTAAAGACAAATGATGCTCCACAAAAGAAAGGCTTAAAGATGGATGTAATTATATTCATTGGGCTTTTTTTTATCAAGCTATATTGAAGGAATCAACGAAAAGTATGGGGGAAAAAGAGGAGGACGATCAACTAATTTGGGGGATGCTATTGGAAAAAGAGGAGAGTCGTGGAAGATGATGGTCAATCAAGGAAGAGGTGGATCGGGTGAATATTGAGATACAACAAGCTGAACGAGATTATGACCTGAATAGAGCTGCAGAGCTTAAAATATGGCAGTCTCATGTCTCTTCAAAGACAGCTGGAAGCAGCTGAGAAAGCTTTGGATGAGTATCAGAACTCAGGCAAGCCAATGTTGAGAGAGGAAATCACAGTAAATGACATTGCTGAGATTGTGAGCAAGTGGACTGGTACGTCTGACAATGGAAAAGCAGGTCGAGGTGGAATTGCAAGAGTGAAAGGGAGAGAGCCTGAAAAACAGCAGAAGCACAACAGAAGGACGAAGAGGAAGATGGGGAAGACGAATTCCTTCTGCCCACGCTCGTTCTTCCCAACAACAAGCGCAAGCAACGGGATGGGGGCGCGGAGCAGCAGCAGCATCAGGATCAAGAGGTCAAGGCCTGTCCCTGGCAATACCATCTTCGTCGCAGACCTGCATGCGGCCACTACTTCCAAATTGCTGAAGGGCTTCTTTGAGAATTTCGGGGATGTATCCAAGGCCAAAGTGGTTTCGCAGTAGCAGGGCTATGGCTTCGTGACCTTTCAGGCACAGGAGATTGCGGAGGCTGTTATCGTTGCAGGAGCCGGCAAGGATAGGCTTCGCATGGATAATAGGAAGATTCGAGTTTCTTGGGCTTTTGCCCCTATGCTAGAAGTTGAGACAGTTAACTGGAAGTTGCACATGAGGAATGACTCCAGGAAGCACCGTCATCGCCAAGGTTCAGCTCATCAGTATAGATCAAGATTGTTTCGCTCAACCTTGCCCCTTTGCCTTATATGAACCTTACTAAGCACCGTCTTTTAGACGAATCTAGCCACATTTGTTGCAGTTAGTTTAGCACAGATTGCGCTGTTGGTCTGACATAAATAACAGGTCCATGACTTTAGCATCCAGCACTATTGGGGCTGATAAAAGATTCCAAGCTTGGTTAATGTCTATGGCAAGCTTTGTTGATCCACAATGAAGGCTATGAGTCTCCTTTGATCTATGTCAGTGCTTGCATAAGAACTTGTGGAAGCTCTAGTTCATGTCAATGAGTCACTATTGTTGAGATATCGAGCTCCACTCGTGATACGCCAGGGTGACCGTTGTGTCTTTAGTCACCGACTTGTCAGTTGCAGATGCGGTTGGTACACCGCCCATGAATAATAGCCACATGATAGCTATCCTTATCTACTCTAGTTCGTGGCTCAGTTAGTATGCCACCTTAGTTAGTTGAGTTTGGTTTGAGACCCATATAAAGGGTTCTTCTATTTCTTTGTACTAGAGTTCTTTTTGGCTTACACAACTAAGAAGAGGAAAACTGTTTTCAGCCTCCACCCTTGTGTGTATTCCCCCATTGTGCAAGCAAGAAAGCTTCAAGTGAGACTCCTTCCTTCTCTCCCACAATCGTGACATGGTATCAGAGCCTTGTTCGTGGTAAGGAGCTCAAGAAAGCAGGTCAAGCTCGTGGTTTTCTGGTAAGAGGAGCAGTATTGCTTTCATTTTCTGTTTTGGGAGCAGATCTCTGCAGGTAGCACAGTCGGAAAGTGTAGGAGTGCATTGTCTCAGGTTGAGACGCCCTTCGCGGTGAAGCAAGAGGGCAGTTTCGGGGCCATTTCGGGGCTTGTTTTGGAGGCAAAAGTTTTCTACACGCACTCAAGAAAAGGCCCAGTTTTATGCTGTGCAACCACTGTTCTGCAAGTCGGTAAAAAGTTACTGTAGAAATTGCATTGTATGCCTGTGCACAGAGACATCGGGAGTTACAGAATCATCCCTGTTGCCTGTTGATGCAAAATCGTCACTAGGAAGTGACTGCGTGGTCAAATACCACTTTCGTCAGTTCTGCAGATTTGCCCTTGTGAGGCTGAAGCTGTGTTCTTTGCAAGTGACAGAATTTTTTGCAGTATTCTGTAATGGCGTCTGAATCAGCATAGTAGCACGAGAAAACTGGTTCAAAGATGGTTTGGACCGTATGAGGTGAAACAGGTCTTTGACAATAGTACCTATGAGTTGGCTGAATTAGATGGAACAGTATTGAGGGTGCCCATTGCTCGAAAACGGGTCAAGATTTTCAAGAGAAGAGAAGATGAAGAATATTCACTTGAAGCATTGGTAGAAGAAGAGCAGGTAGAAGAAAGTCAAGCAGAAGAAGCAGAGAATATGGATGATGAAGCTGATGGAGAAACATGTCTACTAGAAACTAATGAAGGACTCGACCTGTTTGTGGACTTGAATGATCCTGGATAGTTGGCTCATCCGGAGGATGCACAGGTTTAGAGGGGGTGGATGTCGTGCTGCTGCGCATCCGAGTCGTATACACCTCCATTTTTTTAATTGTGCATTTGTGTTATTTTTTCGCGTGTGATTCATTGTGTGTGATTGATGCATTACGATAATCCTTCCTTTCAGTACCCGCATCCAATGTATATATTCCGCTAGTGTGTGTGTGTGTGTGTTTCTGTTTGTATGCATGATGTGGGTGTGTTAGAAAAATATGAAAAACTAATGCCAAAGGACATTATCAAGCTGATAATTTCAATGATGATCTCTAAGAAAAGTGCAGGGAATTGTGGAATCAAAGGAAGCTTTGTGGAAGCCGATCATCTAAGTTCAAAAGTTCCCATGAAATAGAGTTGAAGGAAGTCTCTTAAAAGCTGCTTAAGTGAGTAAAGGTAAATATTAAAGGATGCGAAAACTCAGGCTCAGCGGCTTCTTTAGTCATCAATAAGCAAGGTTTGAACCATCTCTCAAGGACTCTCAAGAATCCTTCAATGGGGTTTGACAGCACTAGTGAAGCACCGAGAGAGCATTTTGCCACCCAGTTCTTAAGGCTGAAATCAAAGTTTGTGCGTAGATCTCCTGTTGGTGTAAAGAAATTAGAGGTAGCAATGCCTCAAATTTCTGCTAAAGAGTCTTTGATATCTAAAGCACTAAAGACAAATGATGCTCCACAAAAGAAAGGCTTAAAGATGGATGTAATTATATTCATTGGGCTTTTTTTTATCAAGCTATATTGAAGGAATCAACGAAAAGTATGGGGGAAAAAGAGGAGGACGATCAACTAATTTGGGGGATGCTATTGGAAAAAGAGGAGAGTCGTGGAAGATGATGGTCAATCAAGGAAGAGGTGGATCGGGTGAATATTGAGATACAACAAGCTGAACGAGATTATGACCTGAATAGAGCTGCAGAGCTTAAAATATGGCAGTCTCATGTCTCTTCAAAGACAGCTGGAAGCAGCTGAGAAAGCTTTGGATGAGTATCAGAACTCAGGCAAGCCAATGTTGAGAGAGGAAATCACAGTAAATGACATTGCTGAGATTGTGAGCAAGTGGACTGGTACGTCTGACAATGGAAAAGCAGGTCGAGGTGGAATTGCAAGAGTGAAAGGGAGAGAGCCTGAAAAACAGCAGAAGCACAACAGAAGGACGAAGAGGAAGATGGGGAAGACGAATTCCTTCTGCCCACGCTCGTTCTTCCCAACAACAAGCGCAAGCAACGGGATGGGGGCGCGGAGCAGCAGCAGCATCAGGATCAAGAGGTCAAGGCCTGTCCCTGGCAATACCATCTTCGTCGCAGACCTGCATGCGGCCACTACTTCCAAATTGCTGAAGGGCTTCTTTGAGAATTTCGGGGATGTATCCAAGGCCAAAGTGGTTTCGCAGTAGCAGGGCTATGGCTTCGTGACCTTTCAGGCACAGGAGATTGCGGAGGCTGTTATCGTTGCAGGAGCCGGCAAGGATAGGCTTCGCATGGATAATAGGAAGATTCGAGTTTCTTGGGCTTTTGCCCCTATGCTAGAAGTTGAGACAGTTAACTGGAAGTTGCACATGAGGAATGACTCCAGGAAGCACCGTCATCGCCAAGGTTCAGCTCATCAGTATAGATCAAGATTGTTTCGCTCAACCTTGCCCCTTTGCCTTATATGAACCTTACTAAGCACCGTCTTTTAGACGAATCTAGCCACATTTGTTGCAGTTAGTTTAGCACAGATTGCGCTGTTGGTCTGACATAAATAACAGGTCCATGACTTTAGCATCCAGCACTATTGGGGCTGATAAAAGATTCCAAGCTTGGTTAATGTCTATGGCAAGCTTTGTTGATCCACAATGAAGGCTATGAGTCTCCTTTGATCTATGTCAGTGCTTGCATAAGAACTTGTGGAAGCTCTAGTTCATGTCAATGAGTCACTATTGTTGAGATATCGAGCTCCACTCGTGATACGCCAGGGTGACCGTTGTGTCTTTAGTCACCGACTTGTCAGTTGCAGATGCGGTTGGTACACCGCCCATGAATAATAGCCACATGATAGCTATCCTTATCTACTCTAGTTCGTGGCTCAGTTAGTATGCCACCTTAGTTAGTTGAGTTTGGTTTGAGACCCATATAAAGGGTTCTTCTATTTCTTTGTACTAGAGTTCTTTTTGGCTTACACAACTAAGAAGAGGAAAACTGTTTTCAGCCTCCACCCTTGTGTGTATTCCCCCATTGTGCAAGCAAGAAAGCTTCAAGTGAGACTCCTTCCTTCTCTCCCACAATCGTGACATGGTATCAGAGCCTTGTTCGTGGTAAGGAGCTCAAGAAAGCAGGTCAAGCTCGTGGTTTTCTGGTAAGAGGAGCAGTATTGCTTTCATTTTCTGTTTTGGGAGCAGATCTCTGCAGGTAGCACAGTCGGAAAGTGTAGGAGTGCATTGTCTCAGGTTGAGACGCCCTTCGCGGTGAAGCAAGAGGGCAGTTTCGGGGCCATTTCGGGGCTTGTTTTGGAGGCAAAAGTTTTCTACACGCACTCAAGAAAAGGCCCAGTTTTATGCTGTGCAACCACTGTTCTGCAAGTCGGTAAAAAGTTACTGTAGAAATTGCATTGTATGCCTGTGCACAGAGACATCGGGAGTTACAGAATCATCCCTGTTGCCTGTTGATGCAAAATCGTCACTAGGAAGTGACTGCGTGGTCAAATACCACTTTCGTCAGTTCTGCAGATTTGCCCTTGTGAGGCTGAAGCTGTGTTCTTTGCAAGTGACAGAATTTTTTGCAGTATTCTGTAATGGCGTCTGATTCTCTTTCACAGATTGTAACTGAAAAGCTTGACAAGAACAACTTCCAAGCATGGAAGTTTAGAATGACAAATTTCCTCATGGGAAAAGGATATTGGGAATTTGTTGCAGGAAATGAAGAAGAACCAGTTCTTCCTGATGTTCCCAATCAACAGCAAATGCAGGCATTTAAATCATGGCATGAGAGAGCCAAGAAAGTTATGTATTGGCTGTCTATCAGCATTTCAGACTCTATGATTGTGCATATTCAGGATGCTAGTACGCCAAAGGAGGCATGGGATACTTTGTCAAAAATGTATAGCACAAATACGCAAGCCAAGAAAATGCAGCTCAAGCAAGAGTTGCATAATGTGCAGAGAGAAAATATGAGCATCAATGACTACCACATGACAGTGAAGAAGATTGCAGATGCACTTGCTTCCATTGGGTCGCCAGTGGAAGATGATGATTTAGTTTCTGTGACCTTGAATGGTCTAGGAAAGGATTATGCACAGTTTCGGACATCCATTTCAGTTCGTGAAAGATTTCCTAACTTTGAGGAGTTGATTGCTCTTCTAATTTCTGAGGAGCAGAGAAATGGTGGCGCATCTTCTTCAGGAGGAACTTCAAAAGAAGCTGTCTTCTACTCAAATACTCGAAGAGGTAGAGGCAGAGGTAGAGGAGGCCGATTTGGAGGCCGTGGTAGAAATGAGAATATGCAGCAAACTCAAGAAAACCAGTCCTATGGAGGAGGATGTGGTAACTCTAGAGGCAGGGGGAGCCAAAGAGGTCGTGGTGGATGGCAAAGAGGCCAAAATGCAAACAATAATGTTGAATGCTACTACTGTGGTAAAATGGGTCATATGGCTAAAGACTGCTATAAAAAGCAGAATGACATCATGAATGGAAAACTGCAACAAGGAAATTATGCATCTTCTAGTAGGTAGGGTGATGACAGAAATGAGCACTTGTTTATGGTGCAGCACATGAACAATTCTGTGACAAGTGCAGAAGAAAACAATGATGTATGGTATGTTGACTCAGGTGCATCAAACCACATGACATGTCATGCAGAATGGATGGAAGATGCAAGAAAAATGGAAAAACCCAGATTTGTGGAGACTGGTGATGATACTGCACATCCTATTGTGCAGATTGGAAAAATTCCTTTGTCTATGCAGGATGGGAAAAAGAAATACCTGTCCGATGTATTTCATGTCCCGAATATCACCAAGAATCTGGTTTCTGTTGGACAAATGGTTGAACAGGGCTTGCAGGTCAGATTTAATCCTTATGGATGCTTTGTTGAGGATATGAAAAATAAAGGTTGCTTGATAGCAAAAGGAAAGAAGAAGGGTAGAATGTTTACATTGGATGCAGACATGTCTGAATTGAGTGCAGCAATGTTTGCACATGGGACCGGTGTAGTTGCAGATATTGATATCTGGCATAAACGCATTGGTCATGTCAATGTACAACGACTTAAATCAATGCAGGCCCAAAATATTGTTGCAGGATTGCCCAAATTCAAGGTTGCAGAAATGCATAAGGTATGTGAAGCGTGTCAATTTGGAAAATAGGCA
Source organism: Lygodium microphyllum (assembly GCF_053477565.2). Classification (NCBI taxonomy): domain Eukaryota; kingdom Viridiplantae; phylum Streptophyta; class Polypodiopsida; order Schizaeales; family Lygodiaceae; genus Lygodium; species Lygodium microphyllum. The sequence continues at coordinate 139,615,334 of NC_141154.1, read as the reverse complement.
AGGAAACCATTTCCTAGACATGTTCAAGAGAGTAAGAAGCCATTGGAATTAATCCACTCTAATGTGTGGATGACTAAAGCTGCATCTCTTGGAGGGTGTCATTATTTTGTCACTTTTATTGATGATTATAGCAGAAAATTTTGGGTGTATTTTATGAAAAAAAAAAGTAAAGTTTTTGGGCATTTCAAAACCCTTAAAGCTATGGTTGAAAAAGAAACAGGTCTGCAAATAAAATACCTAAGGTCAGATGGAGGGGGAGAGTACCTCTCAAATGAGTTTGCAAGGTTCCTGCAGGAGCATGGCATAAAGCAGCAGTATTCATGCAATCATACCCCACAATAAAATGGAATTGCAGAAAGGAAAAACAAGCATATTGGAGAGGTATCTCGTGCCATGCTCAATGAAAAAGACATGCCAGATTTTTATTGGGCTGAAGCAGTTGCTACAGCAGTCTACATAATGAACAGGACTCCCACTGCAGCAATACATGGAGTGACTCCAGAGGAGAGGTATACTGGTAGGAAACCAGATATTTCTCATTTGAAAATTTTTGGTTGCATTGCCTATGTACATGTGCCAGATGAACTGAGATCCAAGTTGGATCCAAAAGCTGAGAAGTGCATCTTTATTGGTTACTCTCTGCAGCAAAAAGGGTATAGATGCTATAACCCTTCTACTCGTAAGTTTACAGTGAGCAGAGATGTTGTTTTTGATGAGATGAGCAGCTCGTATAAACCAGTAAATGTGATTGATGACGTAGATGCACAGAATGGTAATGCTGCACAAAACTCACAGCAGCAGTCACAAAATATTAGTGGACCTGGAGCATCCTCTAGCAGTGGTTCACATTCTTCACCATGGACAGGCACATTGAGATCATGAGAATCTTCTCAAAGCAATGCGGATAGTGGTATGCAGGTATCACGAAAAGGAAAATAAAAGGTTGATTAGCCCATGATTGATGTGAATGCAGGTCACTCTTATGTGGATTGTGAATCCAGTGGCTCAGAACAGAGCATTGATGATGAATTGGGTATTCCTTCTATTGTTACACCTGGAGTAAGGAAGACCAAGGATGTTTTGAGAGCACCTGGGAGTGAACCTACTTTGCGTAGGTCTACGAGAACTAGGTATCCTGTGGATAGGCTGAAAAATGATGGATTTACAGCCATTCACTATGCATATATGGTGAAAGTGATAGAGGAACCAGAACCCACTTCTTTTGAGGAAGCCATGGGAAAAGAAAAATGGGAGAAAGCCATGGATGAAGAAATGGATGCCTTGGAAGAAAATGCTACATGGGAATTGGTACCTTTGCCTAAAGGTAAAAATGCAATTGGCTGTAAGTGGGTTTATAAGGTGAAGCACAATGCAGATGGTTCTGTGAACAGATACAAGGCAAGATTAGTTGTCAAGGGGTATGCACAAACATATGGCATTGACTATGAAGAAACATTCAGTCTGGTTGCAAGGATGGAAACCGTAAGAGCAGTCATTGCTATGTCTGCATCAAAGGGATGGTCTTTACATCAGATGGATCTAAAGAATGCCTTCTTGCATGGTGATTTGCAAGAAGAGGTATATATGGAGCAGCCACCAGGTTATGTGCATGCTGTTCATCCTGAGTTTGTTTGCAAGTTGAAGAAAGCATTGTATGGCTTGAAGCAAGCATCTAGAGCATGGTCTGACAAGATAGGACAGTATCTTGTCACTATTGGCTTTCAGATTTCCAAGGCAGATTTCTCACTATATGTGAGAAAAACAGAGAAAGGTAGCATGCTACTTGTCATTTATGTTGATGATTTGATTATGACAGGTGACAATGATGAAGATATCCTTCATGTGAAAATGCTATTGAAGCAGAAGTTTGAGATGAAGGATTTGGGAGAGCTGCATTATTTCTTGGGCATTGAGGTGATTAGATCACCAAGTGGGATACAGCTCTTGCAGAGGCAGTATGGATTGGACATGCTGTCCAAATATGGGATGACAGGCTGTAAGCCTATTTCAGTTCCTTTGGAGCAGAATGTGAAGCTGAGCACAGATGCAGGTGAGCTTCTAGAAGACCCTACTATGTATAGATGCATAGTAGGAAGTTTGATTTATATGACTATTACCAGGCCAGATTTGAGCTATGCTGTTGGATTGGTAAGTCAGTTTATGCAGGCTCCAATGAAACCACATTTGGATGCGGCTAGATGCATACTCAGGTATGTGAAGTCCACATTGCAGTATGGACTATTTTATGAGACTGGGGTTCAGATACAGTTGCATGGATACACTGATGCTGATTGGGCTGGTAGTATTTCTTATAGACGATCTACTAGTGGATATGTGTTCTCTTTTGGGAGTGCTGCAGTCACTTGGAGCAGCAAGAAACAGCCTACAGTTGCCTTGTCGAGCACAGAGGGTGAGTACAGGGGTGCAACAATGGCTGCATGTGAGGTAGCTTGGTTGCATAAGCTACTTTATGATATGCATCAGTCTACAGATGGGCCAGTTGTCATTTATTGTGACAACATGAGTAGTATACACTTGGCAAATAACCCAGTCTATCATACTAGAACAAAGCACATTGAGGTGCATTATCACTATGTGCGAGAGAGGGTTTTACTAGGTCTTATTGATCTAGTTTATGTCAGCAGAGAGGATCAGGTAGCTGACATATTTACGAAGGCATTGGGCGCAGAGAAGCTGCGCAAGTTCAGAGACCTGCTTGGTGTGCAGGAGTTGGGATTGAGCTCGAGGGGGAGTGTTGAGATATTGAGCTCCACTCGTGATACGCTAGGGTGACCGTTGTGTCTTTAGTCACCGACTTGTGAGTTGCAGACGCGGTTGGTACACTGCCCATGAATAATAGCCACATGATAGCTATCCTTATCTACTCTAGTTCGTGGCTCAGTTAGTATGCCACCTTAGTTAGTTGAGTTTGGTTTGAGACCCATATAAAGGGTTCTTTTTCTTCTTTGTACTAGAGTTCTTTTTGGCTTACACAACTAAGAAGAGGAAAACTGTTTTCAGCCTCCACCCTTGTGTGTATTCCCCCATTGTGCAAGCAAGAAAGCTTCAAGTGAGACTCCTTCCTTCTCTCCCACAATCATGACAACTGTGAAGAACACTAATTTATCGGCAACAAGTTAGGGAGCGCAGAAGGCGTGGATTTATAGTGGATAGCACTGATTTACAGGCAGCAAGTCAGGACAATATGATTCCACTGCTCCTATATGCTTAGAATGGAAATGCCATGCAGATATGTTCGTGGTTTCTGGGTGTCTGCATAGTTTTTTTCGTGTATGTATTATCCAGCATTCAGAGGTTAAGGTGCAGTCAGGTCAAGTTCCTATTCATTGTCCTCAATTTGGGTGCATTCAAACACTTGGTTTTGATCAGTGCCTGCCTATCCTCTCTCAGAAATGGTATGACCTCTATAACAAGCAACTAATAGAGGCAAGGATGCCTGAAGCTGAAAGGGTCTACTGTCCATTCCCAAATTGTTCAGCTCTTATGAACAGGCAATATCTTTTATTGGCAGAATACTCTCACCTTTTAATGAAGACAATTTAATACCCTGCTTTGGCTTTGGAGATGTGACAACACATGATCGCAACAATTTCAATTTTTACCCAGATTAGCAACCTTGTCAAGGGTTTGAATAGGCTTTTGCATGATACAAACAGATTGTTCCTCATTTGTGCTTGGCTGGGCCTACATCTTTTGCTGCCACAGAACTCCTTTGTTTTATGTACATAGGGGTTGCTGCCTACAGAACTCCTTTGTTTTGACTTTGTATGGAATCCTGAAAATTTGTTCACAGGAATTATTACCCAGCAGAATTTAACAAGTCTATGTGCCAATGACAAAACTAAACTTGAACATTTGAATGTAAAGCTGGATATGTACAGCTTTTTCTGAACATGGACCTCATGTAACTCACTTGACAAGGAATATAGTGAACTTTGGCATCAAAAATTCGATTTCTTCTTGTTAGTCTCTTCCCTTGTTGCAACTTGAACTCCGCGTTCAGCAGCCCTTATACGAAATCTACGACAACAATGCGGGGGATTACTTTGGGTTGCATTTTTGCGTGGAGTGTGCAAGGTTTAGGGTTGATTTTAATATTTCGTGTGGAAATATTACATTCTCTCCCCTTTGGAGGAATCGAGATGTCCTCATCTCGAGAAGAACTGGGGGTATTGTTGGTTGAGAGTGCTTTCATCCATCGAAGTGGCATCCTATTAGTAATAATCTTTCCACTGGACGATGTATTCTCTCAAGGTTTTGGATCTCAAATGCCTCTCCCTAACATCTAAGATCCTGTTAGGCCGTAGTTCAAGGGCTCCTTGGCTAGGCATTACAACTTGTTGGTCATCAAGCATGTGACTAGGGTTAGGCACATACTTCTTCAATAGACTGATGTGGAATACATTATGAACTTTTAGGTTCTTAAGGAGTTGCAGTCTGTAAGTATTAGGCCCTAGGCACTTGACAATCTTGTAGGGTCCACAATACCTTGGACTTAGCTTTTTGCATTCTCCCAAGGATAGGAAACTCTTCTTTGGAAGTACGCAAATGAAGACCATGCCACCTTCAATGAAGGATCTATCTTGACGTTTCAAGTCTGCGTAAGCCTTCTGTCTGTCCTTGGAAGCTTGGATGTCCTATCTTATTGACTTGATTTAGTCATCCATGTGTTCCGGCATCTCACTTGAAGCTTCAACCCTCAAGGTTGGATCTGAAAAGTTTAAAGGACTATGACAATCTTGCCCATACAATGCTTGAAAAGGGGTCATCTGAATGCTTTGTTGGTAAGAAGCATTTTAGGCAAACTCAACCAATGGCAAATATTGAATCTACTTTTTGGACTCGCGGAAACAATGTGCCCTTAGCATATCCTCAATGACTTGGTTGACTTGCTCCGTTTGACCATCGGTTTGGGGATGATAAGCTATACTGAAACAAAGTTGAGTCCCAATGGCCTTGAAGATAGCCCTCCAAAAATGTGATGTGAAGAGAGAGTCACGATCACTAATGATTCTTCTAGGTAACCCATGTAGTTTGAATATTTCCTTGATGAATAACCTTGTGATATCTGAGGCTTTATAGTTTGTCTTAACAGGAATAAGATGTGCAACCTTGGTGAGCATATCCACCACAACCATAATGGAGTTGTATCCTCCTTGAACTTGGGGTAGGCCACCAACAAAATCCATACTAATGAATTTCCATTTCATTTGAGGAATATCAAGTGGTTGCAATTTCCCTGGCATTTTGACATGTTTGGCCTTAATGCATTGACAAGACAAACATTTCGTGACATATTTGAGAACGCCACCTTTAAGCCTCTCCCTATAATAGCTCTTTCTAACTGCATTGAGGGTCTTGGCATAGCCAGGATGTCCTGAAAAAGGGGAGTCATGGGCTTCCCAAAGTATCTTCTGCTTGAGTGACTGGCTTGCCGGTATACATAGTCTTGTTCTATAGTAGACAAGTCCATTATTGGTAGAGAATTCTTGATACTTTGTTTGTAGCTTTGGGTCTTGATCCTTGATAGGGATGTCCCTTAGTAATTTATGATAGGTTGGGTCATGGCATGCCTCTTCTTTAGCTAGCTCAAGTATTGGGTTGTTTGGCATGGATACCTTTGTGGCTAGAGATCTAGCTATTGATGGATCTTGCAGGATCATGGAATTTAGAAAAGCCTTGTGACTAAGTGCATCGGCAACTACATTCTCCTTTTCATGCCGGTATTTGATTTCAAAGTCATATTCCTCCCGCACTTCAATCCATCAACGTTGTCTCATATTGAGCTCATTCTGGGTAAAAATCCATTTAAGACTTTTATAATCCATCACTAAGGTAAACTTGTTACCCAGCAAGTAGTGTCTCCAAAGCTTGAGAGCATGGATGACAACTAATAGCTCCAGATTGTGAGTAGCATAGTTCCTTTCATGGCTCTTCAGTTTCCTGGAAGAGTATGCTACATGATGATCTTCTTGCATAAGCACACATCCTAAGGCAAGTGTGCTAGCATCAGTTATCACTTCAAACTCCTTACTAAGGTCTGGAATTTTCAGGATGGGTGCTGATGCCAAGCTTTGCTTTAGTTTGTCAAAGCTGGACTATTCAGCCGGTGACCATATAATTGATGTTTGCTTCTTCAGTAGATTGGTCAGCAGCGCTGCAATCAAGCATAGTTTTTGATAAAGATCATGTACTATCCTGTCAATCCAAGAAAACTACGTATTTCTTTGACAGTTGTTGGTGTTGGCCACTCCAAAACATCTTTGACCTTGACCAGATCTATTGAAATTCCTTCTGCTAATACAATGAATTCCAAATATTCAATCTGTCGCTTGAAAAATGCACACTTCTTCTTCTTGGTGTAAAGCTTGTGTGCCCTCATTGTTTCAAGAACAATGCAAAGCTGGGGTTCATGATCTTCTTCCTACTTGGAGTAGACTAGGGAGTCGTCAAAGAAGACGAGTATGCAGTCACATCAAGATAGGGCCTAAAGATAACCTGCATTGACCTATTGAAGGTAGCAGGAGCATTTGTCAGCCTGAATGACATGACTAGGAATTCAAAGTGTCCATATCTTGTGCTGAATGCCGTCTTTGGGATATCTTCTTCCTTGATTCTTATCTTGTAATATCCAGACCTGAGATCTATCTTGGAGAAGATCTTCGTACCTTGAAGACGGTCAAGAAGTTCATCTATTCTTGGAACGGGATATTTGTTCTTAATGGTTGATTGATTCAACCCTCTGTAGTCAATACATATTCGAAGCATTCCATCTTTCTTCTTTTGGAACAGCATTGGAGCTCCCCATGGTGAACTGCTAGGACGGATGTAGCCTTGGTCTAATAGTTGCTTGAGTTGCTCCTTCAGCTCAATCGCTTCCGGGAGGATGGACATTCTATATGGTCTCTTTGTAATTGGTGCAGCTACTGGCGCTAGCTTGATTTCATGATCGACTTCCCTTTGAGGAGGAAGTTCTGTCAGCTCTTCAGGAAATACGTCTGCATATTCCTTTAACCATGAAGGTTCTTCCCTAGTCTCCTAATTCTGATCTAGCTTGTTTAGCTTAATCAAATAGACAGGTAGCCCCTTTCTAACTCCTTTTATTATCCGAGATGCTTTGGCCAGTTGAATTTTTGGCCTACCAGCCTCTCCTTGAGTTGTGACCAATTCCCCTTTAGAATTTCGGAAGGAAACTTGGCCCTTCCCACAGTGATTGTGGGCATCATTAGGTTTAAGCCAATCCATTCCGAGCAAACATTCGTGGACACCTAGGTTCATAACCCTGAATCTGACCGAAGTCGACTTTTCACCCGGTAGGAATTTCACCTTAGTAGTTTGCCTGGTATAAGTGACCTCGCGACCACTTGCTAATTCCACAAGTAAGGTAGGTGCATCTATTGTGGCTATTCCTAATCTTTTTGTACAAATTGGTGAAATGAAGGAATGCGTACTGCTACAATCAATCAAGGTTTTGAAGCTTTTACCTTGATAATCCGATGGAGTTTGAATTACCGAAAATTGGTGATTCGGGCCTTTCTTGTGAAGGGTGGCATGAACTGTTGCCCTCTCAATGTCTGCTTCCATGGATGGGTCTTCTTCATCACATAGCTCCTTGTTGGCAACACTAGAGGTTCTTCCTCTGGCCATGACGGTGGCTCCTTGTCCATGGATGGTTCCTTGGGATGGTCCTTGACGTTGTCCTCCGTTAAGCTTGGGACACTGCCTTTTAAAATGATCGGGCTCATTGCAATGGAAGCAACGGAGATTGTGGCCATTACCTTGGGTAGGAACGAAGTTGTTGGCAGCATTCGCCCTAGCTTTCTTCCTTTGTCTTGGATTTTGGCCTTGCGCTCTCTTCGTCTGTGACCTATACACTCCCTTGCTCTGATCCTTGTAAGACCAAGTCTTGTTATTTCTTGGTTTAGTCTGCACCTCCTGTATTATGGGTGCAGCTCGAATGAGTGTATCCTAAAGATCTGTCGGGCGCATTGATTCGAGGCAGGTATTTATAGGTGGGTTTAAACTGGCACAAAACTTTGACACCTGTTGTGTCATATCCATTTGTGGCGCATACTTCAAAAGAGAGACGAACTTTGAATAGTAAGCATCAAGGGATAAACCAAGCTACTTCAGTTTATAGAACTGGTTCATCTTCTACGTGCGGTAGGCAGGTGGTAAATATCTCCCTCGCACAACTCTTTTAAGCTTCTCCCAGGTAATTGACCCTTCCGAGATCCCTTGGTCTTTGCACCATTTCTTCCACTAAAGTCTTGCTTCGCCGGTAAGCTTTAGTTTGGCGAGCATCACTTGGTTAGCGGGTGCAGTACTTACTGCTTCGAAATAATCCTCCATGGATTCGATCTAGATATCATCATCAATTTGGATGGTCCTTCCCTTGCCATCAAATTCTGGTGGCTTGATTTGCTTGAGAAGGAACTTCTTCTCTTGGATTATGGCTGTACTTGGTGTAGGGGTCGGACTAGGAATCTGCACAGGAGGTTGTGCCTGGGCATTAAAATTCCTTACTTTAAAAACTTGCTAAGCATTTCTCACATTACATTTCATGCCCAGTTCAGCTTTTAGCCAAGTGACCTAATCACTTAACTCCATTACCAATACTTACAGCCAAGATAGTCATTGATTAAAAAAAAAGTCTATTACATTCATATGGGCATAGCCCTTTCTGAGTACAATTATTTTTGGGGAAATGGAACAAGCTGATACATTAATTTGGGGAGAATAAGATTGTGTTACATTCACTACGGGAATTGAGTAATAATATGGATTGGGGTCATGGATTTTTAGGAATCGATAGGTCATAGGAAGCTTAGGGTATCCTTTCCTTTGATACCCATTCTTTTCATAACGTCCCAACACCTTGATTTTGTCGGTAAGGATTATTCGAGTCATTTTCTTGTACACATATGTGTTCTGCTTGACCTTTCGACTGCCGACATGTAGGGTTGCGTTTGCGTGAGCCTCAACAAAGATGAATAGCTTCATGATCTTTAAGTCCTCCATCCACTTGATTCTCTTTAAGTTGGTCCGAAGGTACGCAAGTCGGTGGGCAGCTATATAGTAAATTCCTAAATCACCCGTCCATCTCCATTCCACGTACAGGGGTGAAGAATTGTAGATGCAGTCTAGGATATTTATCATATCGAGCCTCCGTTGATAAGTCAAAGTACGCATCGCAGTCATAAACATAACCTGGAATACCAAGAATTTGTCCCATGCTTCGTGACTCTGCAGGCCAGCATCGATAAGTAAGTAAGGAAATGTTCTTATTAGTAATATTTACTCTACTTCACCTCATTAAGTTTCCTTGTAAATATTTAAATCTTGTTGGTTTGCTCTGATACCAACTGTAACGTATCCACTTGTCCACTTGTAGGACACATCTTAGCAGCCCATCAGGAAGAGTCTAGAAAGTGCCGCCCGGCACTCCCACGGAATGTCACGAGGTTTGCGATCTCGGTCTTCCCGAGTCTGCCACGAAGTGGAAGCATTCCGACCGTTCCCACTTAGGATCGGGACCTGAATCAGGGTTCCCTAATGGTCAAGTTCCTGGGAGGTAACTAGCGTCGAGCCCTAGACGAGAACTACTTTACGCAGAAACATCAGGGTCGAAGCGGATTTATGTCAAGATTGTGGGAGAGAAGGAAGGAGTCTCGCTTGAAGCTTTCTCGCTTGCACAATGGGGGAAGACACACAGAGATGGAGGCTGAAAACGTTTTTCTCTTCTTAGTTGTGTAAGCCAAAAGAACTCTAGTACAAAGAAATAGAAGAACCCTAGATATTGGTCTCAAACCAACCTCAACTAACTAAGGTGGCATACTAACTGAGCCACGAACTGGAGTAGATAAGGATAACTATCATGTGGCTATTATTCAGGGGGGGTGTACCAACCGCGTCTGCAACTGACAAGTCGGTGACATAAATACACAACGGTCACCCTGGCGTATCACGAGTGGAGCTCGATATCTCAACACTCCCCCTCGAGCTCAATCCCAATTCCTGCACACCAAGCAGGTCTCTGAACTTGCGCACCTTCTCTGCGCCCAATGCCTTCGTGAATATGTCAGCTACCTGATCCTCTGTGCTGACATAAACTAGATCAATAAGACCTAGTAAAACCCTCTCTCGCACATAGTGATAATGTACCTCAATGTGCTTTGTTCTAGCATGATAGACTGGGTTATTTGCCAAGTGTATACTACTCATGTTGTCACAATAAATGACAACTGGCCCATCTGTAGACTGATGCATATCATAAAGTAGCTTATGCAACCAAGCTACCTCACATGCAGCCATTGCTGCACCCCTGTACTCAGCCTCTGTGCTCGACAAGGCAACTGTAGGCTGTTTCTTGCTTCTCCAAGTGACTGCAGCACTCCCAAAAGAGAACACATATCCACTGGTATATCTTCTATCAGAAATACTACCAGCCCAATCAGCATCAGTGTATCCATGCAACTGTATCTGAACCCCAGTCTCATAAAATAGTCCATATTGCAATGTGGACTTCACATACTTGAGTATGTGTCTAGCCGCATCCAAATGTGGTTTCCTTGGAGCCTGCATAAACTGACTTACCAATCCAACAACATAGCTCAAATCTGGCCTGGTAATAGTCATATAAATCAAACTTCCTACTATGTGTCTGTATATAGTAGGGTCTTTTAGAAGCTCACCTACATCTGTGCTCAGCTTCACATTCTGCTCCAAAGGAACTGAAATAGGCTTACAGCCTGTCATCCCATATTTGGACAGCATGTCCAATCCATACTGCCTCTGCAAGAGCTGTATCCCACTTGGTGATCTAATCACCTCAATGCCCAAGAAATAACGCAGCTCTCCCAAATCCTTCATCTCAAACTTCTGCTTCAATAGCATTTTCACATGAAGGATATCTTCATCATTGTCACCTGTCATAATCAAATCATCAACATAAATGACAAGTAGCATAATACCTTTCTCTGTTTTTTTCACATAAAGTGAGAAATCTGCCTTGGAAATCTGAAAGCCAATAGTGACAAGATACTGTCCTATCTTGTCAGACCATGCTCTAGGTGCTTGCTTCAATCCATACAAGGCTTTCTTCAACCTGCAAACAAACTCAGGATGAACAGCATGCACATAACCTGGTGGTTGCTCCATATATACCTCTTCTTGCAAATCACCATGCAAGAAGGCATTCTTTACATCCATCTGATGTAAAGACCATCCCTTTGATGCAGCCATAGCAATGACTGCTCTTACGGTTGCCATCCTTGCAACCGGACTGAATGTTTCTTCATAGTCAATGCCATATGTTTGTGCATACCCCTTGACTACTAATCTTGCCTTGTATCTGTTCACAGAACCATCTGCATTGTGCTTTACCTTATAAACCCACTTACAGCCAATTGCATTCTTACCTTTAGGCAAAGGTACTAACTCCCATGTAGCATTTGCTTCCAAGGCATCCATTTCTTCATGCATGGCTTTCTCCCATTTTTCTTTTTCCATGGCTTGCTCAAAAGAAGTGGGTTCTGGTTCCTATATCAGTTTGACTATATATGCATAGTGAATGGCTGTAAATTCATCATATTTCAGCCTATCCACATGATACCTAGCTCTGGTAGACGTACGCAAAGTAGGCTCACTTCCAGGTGCTCTCAAAACATCCCTGGTCTTCCTTACTCTAGGTGTAACAATAGAAGGAATACCCAACTCATCATCAATGCTCTGTTCTGAGCCACTAGATTCACCATCCACATAAGAGTGACCTGCATTCACATCAAACATGGGCTGATCAACCTTCTCTTTTCCTTTTCGTGATACCTGCATACCACTATCTGCATTACTTTGAGAAGATTCTCCTGATCTCAATCTGCCTGTCTATGGCGAAGAATGTGAACCACTGCTAGAGGACGCTCTAGGTCCACTAATATTTTGTGACTGCTACTGTGAGTTTTGTGCAGCATTACCATTCTGTGAATCTACATCATCAATCACATTTACTAGTTTATACCAGCTACTCATCTCATAAAAAACAACATCTCTGCTCACTGTAAACTTACGAGTAGAAGGGTTATAGCATCTATACCCTTTTTGCTGCAGAGAGTAACCAATAAAGATGCACTTCTCAGCTTTTGGATCCAACTTGGATCTCAGTTCATCTGGCACATGTACATAGGCAATGCAACCAAAAATTTTCAAATGAGAAATATCTGGTTTCCTACCAGTATACCTCTCCTCTGGAGTCATCCCATGTATTGCTGCAGTGGGAGTCCTGTTCATTATGTAGACTGCTGTAGCAACTGCTTCAGCCCAATAAAAATCTGGCAAGTCTTTTTCATTGAGCATGGCACGAGATACCTCTCCAATATGCCTGTTTTTCCTTTCTGCAATTCCATTTTGTTGTGGGGTATGACTGCATGAATATTGCTGCTTTATGCCATGCTCCTGCAAGAACTTTGCAAACTCATTTGAGAGGTACTCTCCCCCTCCATCTGACCTTAGGCATTTTATTTGCAGGCCTGTTTCTTTTTCAGCCATAGCTTTAAGGGTTTTGAAATGCCCAAAAACTTCACTTTTCTTTTTCATAAAATACACCCAAACTTTTCTGCTATAGCCATCAATAAACGTGACAAAATAATGATAGCCTCCAAGAGATGCAGCTTTAGTAGTCCACACATCAGAGTGGATTAATTCCAATGGCTTCTTACTCTCTTGAACATGTCTAGGAAATGGTTTCCTTTCCTGTTTTCCAAACTGACAGGCTTCACATACCTTATGCATTTCTGTAACCTTGAATTTTGGCAAACCTGCAACAATATTTTGGGCTTGCATTGATTTAAGTCGCTGTACATTAACATGACCAATGCGTTTATGCCAGATATCAATATCTGCAACTACACCGGTCCCATGTGCAAACATTGCTGCACTCAATTCAGACATGTCTGCATCCAACGTAAACATTCTGCCCTTCTTCTTTCCGTTTGCTATCAAGCGACCTTTATTTTTCATATCCTCAACAAAGCATCCATGAGGATTAAATCTGACCTGCAAGCCCTGCTCAACCATTTGACCGACAGAAACCAGATTCTTGGTGATATTCGGGACATGAAATACATCGGACAGGTATTTCTTTTTCCCATCCTGCATAGACAAGGGAATTTTTCCAATCTGCACAATAGGATGTGCAGTATCATCACCAATCTCCACAAATCCAGGTTTTTCCATTTTCCTTGCATCCTCCATCCATTCTGCATGACCTGTCATGTGGTTTGATGCACTTGAGTCAACATACCATACATCATTGCTTTCTTCTGCACTTGTCACAGAATTGTTCATGTGCTGCACCATGAACAAATGCTCATTTCTGTCATCACCCTGTCTGCTAGAAGATGCATAATTCCCTTGTTGCAGTTTTCCATTCATGATGTCATTCTGCTTTTTATAGCAGTCTTTAGCCATATGACCCATTTTACCACAATAGTAGCATTCAACATTACTGTTTGCATTTTGGCCTCTTTGCCATCCACCACGACCTCTTTGGCTCCCCCTGCCTCTAGAGTTACCACGTCCTCCTCCATAGGACTGGTTTTCTTGAGTTTGCTGCATATTCTGATTTCTACCACGGCCTCCAAATCGGCCTCCTCTACCTCTGCCTCTACCTCTTCCAGCATTTGAGTAGAAGACAGCTTCTTTTGAAGTTCCTCCTGAAAAAGATGCACCACCATTTCTCTGCTCCTCAGAAATTAGAAGAGCAATCAACTCCTCAAAGTCAGGAAATCTTTCACGAACTGAAATGGATGTCCGAAACTATGCATAATCCTTTCCTAGACCATTCAAGGTCACGGAAACTAAATCATCATCTTCCACTGGCGACCCAATGGAAGCAAGTGCATCTGCAATCTTCTTCACCTTCATGTGGTAGTCGTTGATGCTCATACTTTCTCTTTGCACATTATGCAACTCTTGCTTGAGCTGCATTTTCCTGGCTTGCGTATTTGTGCTATACATTTTTGACAAAGTATCCCATGCCTCCTTTGGCGTACTTGCATCCTGAATATGCACAATCATAGAGTCTGAAATACTGATAGACAGCCAATACATAACTTTCCTGGCTCTCTCATGCCATGTTTTGAATGCCTGCATTTGCTGTTGATTGGGAACATCAGGAAGAACTGGTTCTTCTTCATTTCCTGCAACAAATTCCCAATATCCTTTTCCCATAAGGAAATTCGTCATTCTAAACTTCCATGCTTGGAAGTTGTTCTTGTCAAGCTTTTCAGTGACAATCTGTGAAAGAGAATCAGATGCCATTACAGAAGACTGCAAAAAATTGTCACTGCAAAAACCACAGCTTCACCCTCACAAGGGAAAATCTACAAAACTGGCGAAAGTGGTATTTGACCACACAGTCACTTCCTAGTGACGATTTTGCATCAACAGGCAACAGGGATGATTGTGTAACTCCCAATGTCTCTGCGCACAAGCATACGATGCAATTTCTACAGTAACTTTTCATCGACCTGTAGAACACTGGCTGCACAGCATAAAACTGGGCCTTTTTCTGAGTGCGTGCAGAAAACTTCCGCCTCCAAAACAGGCCCCGAAATGGCCTCAAATAAAAAAATGGCCCCGAAATGGCCCCCGAAATGGCATATACTGCCCTCTTGCTTCACCGCGAAGGGCGTCTCAACCTGAGACAATGCACTCCTGCAATTTCCGGCTGTGCTGCCTGCAGAGATCTGCTCCCAAAACAGAAAATGAAAGCAACACTGCTCCTCTTACCAGAACACCGCGAGCTTGGCTTGCTTTCTTGAGCTCCTTACCACGAACAAGGCTCTGATACCATGTCAAGATTGTGGGAGAGAAGGAAGGAGTCTCGCTTGAAGCTTTCTCGCTTGCACAATGGGGGAAGACACACAGAGATGGAGGCTGAAAACGTTTTTCTCTTCTTAGTTGTGTAAGCCAAAAGAACTCTAGTACAAAGAAATAGAAGAACCCTAGATATTGGTCTCAAACCAACCTCAACTAACTAAGGTGGCATACTAACTGAGCCAGGAACTGGAGTAGATAAGGATAGCTATTATGTGGCTATTATTCAGGGGCAGTGTACCAACCGCGTCTGCAACTGACAAGTCGGTGACATAAATACACAACGGTCACCCTGGCGTATCACGAGTGGAGCTCGATATCTCAACAATTTATACTGCACTTGGCTCAAGGAGAATGGAAAATGAGAGGGATGCGAAGCTTGATCTCTCTGCCCATAAGGCATAGTCCCATTCCGTTCCCCTAAAATAGTATAAATCGGGACTCTAGCTTACTAGATTCTAGGTCATCGTTACCTTGTTGTCAATTCCTTTGAGATAAATTCCCAGCCAACCGGGACTACCCTTCTGTAGGACGGACCCATGGTCGCATCCACCGCACTTTGCTCAGGGTTGCTTTAGTTGTCTAATTATCTACCACATTTAGTTTGACAAGCAAACACATCTTCCTTAATTGGCCAATTTATCACCGGTTACTTCACGTAACTTAAGCACTGACATAGAAAAACAATGTCAAGGAAGTTCCTTTTCAACAATTGATCTTATTTATCAGTCTTTGGAATACAACTTATAATACAACCCGAAGGCAATTCCATAATCCGTCCAAAGGCAATTCCAGCAATCCTCAGGGATCGCTATTCCAAGTTTCCGCCCGTAGACTAGTAATGAGAGTCCTAGAGGAGCTTAGAAGGTTTTTGCTGATGGTTTTGATGTAGAGACAAGCCAATCTTTCTTAAGAAATCGTGAGAAAAAAATGTTTGATGGCAAAGAAGAAGGGGGTAATAGAAAGAGAGAGAAATCCTCTAGTTATGATGTTGAAAATCTATTGGAAGTCCCTAGTCAGAAGTATCAAAGGATATCCTTACAAAAGTCTGCTGAATCCAAGGAGGATTGGGGTTGGAACTCTGAAGGGTCAAAAAGTGAGATGAATGAGTCAATGGAAAAGAACCTAAGAAAGGCTTTGGGAAGAGTAGGAAGATTGAGAGAAGAAACGACAAAGAGGAAATGGCCAATGCAAAAAGAAGACCTTAAGGTTCAAGACATTGGAAGAGAATCACACCAACAAGGAAGGGACCTTGTTAACAACAAAACCTTTTAAGACTTGGAATATGTTGAGGTTGAGAATGAGGAAATGAGCAATGTCTTGGTATCAATTGAGGTTAAAGCTATGGGAAGCGAGTATGAGGAAAAGCTTCCAAAGATAGAAGTTGATTGTGATTATGTTGAGGTTAGAAATGTGCACTCTTGGTGTGATGTTGGTGATGGAAGCTTGATGGCCTCTAATCTTGGTGATGATCAATAGTTTGGTTAGAGTCTGAGTTTTGGTGGGAATTGAGAAGGAATTTGAGTTGTTGAGGATGCTTTAGATGTTGTTAAGATCCCTGGAGTGGCTCGAGTTTTTCATGACTTTGGTTGCCACATTGAGATGAGTGAAGCTAGCCAAGCATATCTTGAAAGTCATGTTGTTGAGCAAGTTATTGGTTCTCACAACAAGGAAGATATGAAAACCTCATTGAACAACCTGGACACTTTTCAAAGTTCTTACAAAGCAAGTTGTTTTGAAGGAAAATTTCCATCTGATGATCTTGAGGGAAAGAGCAATGAAGGAAACAAGAAAGAGACAAGCTTTTCCATTTAGGAAGAATAAGAGCTAGAAAGCATAATTCTGGAGACCACTTTGTTTGGCCAAGATCTATTTGTGGAAAGTGGAAACCGGTCCGTAGACCCAGTTCATGAGTGGCTAATAGACATTGCTTCAGCTTAGGAGAAAAGCTACAAAGCATGAATGTTTGCAGCCTAAGGGTTGGTGGGCTAAATATGATATGCCTTTTTGAGGAACTCTAGAAACCCCTAGGGAAACAAAACAAGACTGGTGTTATAACACTTTGTTGTAGAGGTGCTTTGTGTTTTTGTGCTTGGGAAAAGAATAAGACTTGAACTCTGGATGTACTCAAGGTTCACATGTTTTTTTAGTTTTGTTTTCCTAATGCATATGACTCTTTTCTTGTTGAGTTCGCATGTGTGTACATGAGAATTTGGTAGGAGCTTGAGCAAGAGACTCAGCCACAAGGTAAAAAGGTAATGTTTTTGAAACCCTACTCTTGCACCACATGGGACAAGGACACAAGCCCATCACATTCTAGATGTTGTTGCTCACTTGCACTAGGGTGTCTTATGCCCCAACTTCTCAAAGAATTCCATGGCAAGGGTGGGTACATGCAATGATACACCATCATTGAGCATTGCATGGCATGAGTCTCGTTAGAGTTATATCTGACAAATTCTAGTTGCACAAGCACATGACGGCCGAAGCAGTCCAAATGAGCATGCACTTTATAGCACATCAGTGGTGATATCCATCACTCATTAGGAACCTCCGGGGTGAGAGGTAAGGCAATAGGGTGAGACAGAGGGTCGTGAAGACCAACTGTGAGCTAGGGAATTCATTAATGTCTTGTTATACATGGCCATTGTGTCAGAGAGATCAGACAAGGTGCAATGGTTGGAGTGGAGATTTTCCATCATTGAGAGGGTAAGGATGAGCAAGGAATATTGATAAAAAGAACTTTTGTGTTTGCATTTGCATGGAACACTGGCACCTTAGTGCAACACCTTAGTGCAGGCTAGGCACCAATTACAATCAATGCATCCATGTATTTTAAGTAAGCATGGCTTCCTTGACATGCATGGCATTCTTTTCTAACTAAATTTCTTCTCAAAACATGACATGCGCTTGACCATGTTGTACATCAATGACATGAGCCCTAGTGTGAGGCTTGGGATTCTTCTTCCATGATCATATGAGAGACAATGAGGGGAAGGGTGAGAGTAGGTCTTTCTTATGATCAATGATTGGGAGGAGAGGATGAGAAGAGAGTTCCTTATGTAATTGTGGGTAACTAAGTACATATGGCCCATGAAGAGTTTAGGGTTGTTTATATTTGTATTATTTTTGTTTTTTTAATACCTAGAAGGGCCTACTATATACATATGTTACATACTTAGTACGTATGCAAGATTGTTTTCTAGAATGTGCTAGATATGGTACCAATTATGGAGGGTTTTTTCGTTGTTTTGATTTGGGTATTTGATTGTATTTTGTATGTGTGTCATGGGCCAAATATAATTGCATAGTTTTTGTCACGTGTATATGGACTGTGTGTGTTGCATGCTTGTTTGTACAAACACGCATAAGGACAGATGCTTAGTAGACCCTTATCCAAAGGGGCTAAAAAGAGAAACCCATACCCAAGCTACATTAGGCGGGTGAAGAAGACAAATAATGTAGGTGAAGAAGGCAAGACAAGAAGTTAGTGGAAAGAGGAGGAGGAAGGTCAAGGGCCAGAGATAGAAAGAGGGAGAAGAGTCCAAGGGGAAGAACACCCGAAAGAGAGAAGAATCGGGGATAGGAGTTCTTGAAGAAGCAGGGCTTGCTATTTTGGTCGAGGAAGGATTGCCATCTTTTTGGGAGGGTGGCTAACTCAAATAGGAGGAGGGAGGCGAACTCAAAGAAAGGTGTGAAATGAGGTCATGACCATGGTAGAGACTATTGTCTACGCTGTATAGGGAATTTGACAGTGCCTTTTTCAAGACTCGATAGAGTGGAGCATGTGATTAGGGATATAAGGTGGCACCTTGTTTCTCTCGACAGAGCTCTTCTATAGCCTAGATTATAGGCTAAAGCTCAGAATTGTGAAAGACAAATAGCTACAATAGGAACACCAAAAGTCTTCCTAGTCTGTGATCGTGGTCAGGATAAAAAAAATTTGTGGTGGCCTCGTTGAATGTGGAACAGCTACTGTAGACAAAATTTATTGTGATGCATGTGGTTTGGAAGATGAAGGAGCTATTAAAAACTTCAAAATAAATGGAAGCATACAAGTGAGTATGACTATAGTAATACACAAGGAACTGGCGGGCAGAAGAGAATTGCAACAATTGCGTGCATATGAATCTATCCTCAATTAATGATCTAGAAGCAAACAGTGGAAAAAAACTTTATCTAATGGTAATTCTTGTATAGAGTGCAGGTTGACAACATCAATAACACCAGGGCTCATCCACTCCCCCGAAAACTTGGCTGATGAAGTAAGGAGATGCCTTCAACATATGCAACTATAGCACTCTTCTATCATCATCACAACCTCTAGGGCTATGAAACCAATGATTTTGTTGGGTCAACACCTCCTTCTTGAACCGGTAAGCAACTCACCTATAGTAACAAATAACCAATCGTATGATGAGCTTGGGTGTGTAAGGTGCTAGGACTACAACAAGGCGGCATGTTATTTCATGAGAAAAGAGAGAGTGGTGAGAGCTGTAGGGTGATGGCCAGCACGATTTGGAGTTATATGTATACTGCAGGGTGGCACCAAACTGATCAGACTATGTTCATAAAGTGGCACGCTGCTACTCAGGGTGTAAAAAAGGGTGGCTGCTTCAGACTTGCAGGGTGGCCTTCTCTTCATCAATCACATTGCTACTCAGGGTGTAAAAAAGGGCGGCTGCTTCAGACTTGTAGGGTGGCCTTCTATAGGGTGGCACGCTGCTACTCAGGGTGTAAAAAAGGGCAGCTGCTTCAGACTTGCAGGGTGGCCTTCTCTTCATCAATCACATGGCAGCTACTTTGAATGCTATTGCAAAAAGCATGAAAAGAGAGAGTGGGAGGATAAATGTGTGTGCCTTTTGAGACCACAGCAGTATGCTAGCGTAGGTCTAGCATTGCAAACTCAATCATGAGGTTGCTATGCATTTATCTTGCAAGAAGGGAGTTTTGAATATTTTAGAACTCATGTTATGCATGTAGACTATGATTGAATTTATGTCAAGTT